>NW_007248477.1:92363-124279 GCF_000164805.1 Carlito syrichta
CAATCCACTCACCTCAGCCTCCCAAAGGCGCGGGATTACAGACTGAGTCACCGAGCCCGGCTCAGTTTTTTTTTTTAAAAGCAGGATTTATTAAGAGGACAGAAAAGCTCCCACAGTGAAAGGGGAACTGAGGGGGTTACCCTACCTCCAGTTTTAAATCTACTGCTAAATTGCTGTGTGACTTTAAGTAAGTTACTTGCCCACCCTGGAACTTTAGTTTTCTCGTCAAGAAAAATAGAAATACTCCCTGTTCTGCCCTCCTCTGGGGGGTTGTTGTAAGCAACCAACCAGGCAATCAGAGAGGGTGTTTGGGGACAATAAAGGGCTCAACCAATGTTTGCAAATTATCTTCATCTCATTTTGGACCCCCAAATAATTTGGGAGATTTGACTGTTGATAATGATGATGATAAGAATTTCTGTGAATTTCCTGGCCAGTCCTACCCCTCGAGGCCAGGCTGGGTGCCCAATCATGGTAATGATCGTTATGAACTGGAGAGTCAGCTATGGCCCAGACCCTGGATTGATGCTATGAATACTTCTATTTTGTAAATAAGGAAACAGGAGCAAGGCCAGGAGCAGTGTCACGCCTGTGATCCTCATGCTTTGGGAGGCCAAAGTGAGAGGAGGATTGCTTTAGCCCATGTACTGCGAGGCTGCAGTGAGCTAAGATTGCTCTAATGCATTCCAGCCTGGGAGACAGCAAGACCCTGTCAAAAAGAAAAGAAAAGAAAGGAGCAGAGACTCAGGCCGTTTAAGGAATTCATCCCCACGCACACAGCCAGGAGTCCAGTTGTGGCCGGCTGGAAGCCCAGCCCCCTTCCCACCAGGCACATGCCCCTGGGAGATGACCCCCCCACCAGGCGCCCAAGAACGGGCTAAAAGCAACCGTGTGCCCTCCTGTGTGTGATCTCTGACCTCCCTCCCCACACCCCCCAGCCCGCCTGGGCAGAGTGTCCCCGTGTCCGCCCGCCTTCCCCGCTCTGACCCTGGCGCCTGCAGGTGCGGCTGGTGATTGCCGAGAAGGGCCTGGCGTGTGAGGAGCGGGACGTGAGCCTGCCACAGAGCGAGCACAAGGAGCCCTGGTTCATGCGGCTCAACCTGGGCGAGGAGGTGCCCGTCATCATCCACCGTGACAACATCATCAGCGACTACGACCAGATCATCGACTACGTGGAGCGCACCTTCACGGGAGGTACGGCTGCACCCCTCCCCGGACCCCGCCGGCGGGCAGGGGCCCCAGCCCTCGGGAAGCCTGGGAAAGTCCATGGGGCCCTGGGCAAGGCCCAACCTCCCCCAGAGGAGCCCAGGGCTGCAGGCAGGGCTCCGTTGCCCTCTGGAGCCACAGTGCCACAGGCACGGTCAGAGGGCCCCAGGGATCCCAGAGGACCACCCTCTCCAGTACTCTAGGGCCAGCCCAGACATTCCCTAGAGCACTGGGGCTAAAGCCTCCTTTCCCAAGAAACTCTGGAGTCACAGGCAGGTCCAGACCTGCGGGAGCCCCTTAGACATGAGCAGGTCTCCACAGGCAGGACCCAGACCTCCTGGGTGTCCCAGGGCAAGGGCAGAGCCCAGCCTCCTCAGGGCCATGGATTCCCCCCAGAAACCCACAGACAGGGTGCTAGGCATTCCAGACCCCCACAGACCCAGACAGGGCCCAGGCACCCCAGAATCTCATAGACTCAGGCAGAGCCCAGGTATCCCAGAAGCCCACAGACCCAGGACTCAGGTAGGGCCCAGACACGCAGAGCCACTCAGACCCAGGCAGGACCCAAACACCCCAGAGCTCCACAGACCCAGGTAGGAACCAGACATCTCTGAGCCCCACAGACTCAGGTGGGGCCCAGATATCCCAGAGTCCCACAGACCCAGGCAGGGCCCAGATACCCCAGGGCCCCAAGATACCAGTAGGACCCAAATACCCCAGAACCCCACAGTCCCAGGCAGGGCCCAGATACCCCAGAGCCTACAGACCCAGTCAGGGCCCAGACCCCCCAGGGCCCCACAGACCCAGGCATGGCCCAGACTCCCCAGGGCCCCACAAACACCAGCGGGGCCCAGACACCCCAGAGTCCCACAGACACAGGCAGCCCACATACTCCAGAACCCCACAGACCCAGGCAGGGCTCAGATACCCAGAAACCCCTAGATAGGAATGAGCCCAGACACCCCAGGAACCTGCAGACCCCAGACACCCCAGGACCCACTGAACTCTGTCCTCTCCCTCCCATAGGAATTCCTCGGGCTCAGGCACTCACTGCCCACCCTGAGGCTCTGACTTTCTCAAGAGTGGACAGGGCCCAGACGTGTATGGTCTTAGAGAACGGGAATGAGCTGCCGATGTTTAAGAGTCAAGGAGACTTAACTGTTGGTTATCCCAGTTGCCGGGGACTCTTGAAACCCCCAACACTGGGCCCAGACCCCTCCTAGCAACACATCTGCCCCCTCAGGGGGACAGCTTGGCAGAGGAGAGGCAGGCAGTGACCACTAAGATCCCTGTCACCAGCAGTCGAGCTCCAGGAATGCCAGGGACTGCGGGGCTGAGACATCCCGGGGTTTAGGGATTCTGGGGGCAGGGGCCGAGGCAGGGCCCTCTGCAGCCTGGCCCAGCCCTGGTGGTGCCCGCAGAGCACGTGGTGGCCCTGATGCCCGAGGCGGGCAGCCCACAACACGCGCGGGTGCTGCAGTACCGAGAGCTGCTGGACGCGCTGCCCATGGACGCCTACACGCACGGCTGCATCTTGCACCCCGAGCTCACCACTGACTCCATGATCCCCAAGTACGCCACGGCCGAGATCCGCAGTGAGTGCCGGGTGCCCAGAGCCCTTTTGCGAGCCTCTTCCTTGCCCCCTCCTCCCTTTCCAGGGAGTCCTCTCTCAGGCACGTGTCTCCCCACTCCTGGACCTCTCTGACCGGGGCTTCCCTTCTTCCTCGTCTCCCCCTCTCGCCTTCTAGGTCCTGCTTCTCTGTGTGCCTGAGGTGTGTCTCTCCCTCTGCTGATCTCTCTGTCTACCAGCTACCTCCGGCTTTATCTTCTTGTCCCTCTCTCTGTCTCTCTGTCTCTCTCTACTCTCTCTCTCTCTCTCTCTCTCTCTCTCTCTCTCTCTCTCTCTCTGCTGTTTCTCTTTCTAGTCCTCTGTCTCTGTCTCTCTCTCTCTCTCTCTCTCTCTGTTGCTCTCTCTTTCCTTTTGTCTCTGTCTCTATCTCTCTGTCCTTCTGCTCTCTGTCTCTCTCTCTGTCTCTTTCTCTGTCCCTCTGACGGTCTCTCCTCTGTCTGTCTTTCTCTGTCACTTGCTCTCTTTTTCTCTCTCTGCCTCTTGCTTACTTTATCTCCCTCTTTTTCTGGCCTTCCATCTCGTTCATGCTATTTCTATCTGAATATGTCTCTCTCCCTCCCTGCCAGTTTCTCTCTCATTCCCCTCCCCTGCCCCGACTCTTGTCCTGATGTTCCACACAGGGACTATGGGGCTGTCTTTTCTCCAGAGCTCATTCTCCCCAAGGGAGTTTGGGCTTAGAGGGGAGGGACTCGGAGAGAAGTTGTGGCTGTCAGCCAAGGGCACTGAGTGACCTCAGGGTTGGGGTTACCAAGGAAGACTGTTCAGTTCCCCAGTGGAGTCTGATTTCCAATTCAAGGTCACCCCATACCGTCCTAACTGCCAGCCTGGACGTGCCCACAGCCTAATCCATCCTTTTGTGTCCAGCATCCAGTGAATGGGTGTTGGCTTAAATCAGGTGGCCCATAAACAACTGTTTACAGTCCAGGCTCCATACAGACACCATGGGGTCCCACAGCTAGAAGAGGTGGGAAGATTCTTAGTATATAATCAGTTGCTCGCTTTCTCCTCCTCAAAGAAATGAGACTGGTGTTCAAAGGCAAGGGGTGATCTCGGATTGTGGAACTCAGTCCTGTCTTTTTAGAATCCTACTGAACATTACTCCGGATTTATCTATACAGTCTTGCTCTCAGTAACACTTATAAGGCCCTGGGCAGGGGACCAGGGACAGAGGGAGAGAGAAGTATCGCTTCTGCCATCCAGGGTCACAGTTCCATGGATAGAAGGACAAGTCACCAGGTCATTACAGTGCAGGACTAAGTGAATATGATCAAGCTATCGGGAGGACAGTCTGGCACTCCATGTCAAACATAAGAAGGCCCACACCTTGGACATGAACCTGCAGTCACACTTGGACGTGGGCCCCAAAAAATATGTGCAAAAATGCTCACTGCAGCATGGAATAGGAAGAATATCACTGGAAATAGCCCAGCTGTCCACAAACTGGGGACTGGGTAAATAAGTTCGGGGTACTCCCATGCAGTGGGCTGTTGGGCAGGTGTTTACAAAATAATAGCCACGTAGAATGTTCCCTAAGATATACTAGGGAGTGGAAAAAAGTAAAGGGCAAAACCAAAAACGAAAAACCACCATCAAGTGTGCTACCACTAATGCACTTCAGTGAGAGTTCAAAGGAGCACAGGTGCTTGGGCCGCAAGGAGCATTTCTGAAAGGATGTGCAAGAAGCTGCCAATAGCATGTGCCTTTGGGGAGCGGAACTAAGGGACCATGACCGGAGAAACGAGGGATTTGCTTTCCCGAAAAGTCATCTGTGCAGTTTGAATTTGTAACACGTGTGCACGTATAACCTGTTCAAAGGGAATTTGTGGAGACATTTCGCGTCTAGTACCCATCAGAGTTGTCAGCGAGGCAGCAGGGAGTCTGTGACGCCACAGACGATGCCCACCGCAGCCTCTGGGGTCGAGACAGGCTTCCGAGTTGCAGCAGCATCCGGACACGAACAGCAGGTAGAAGGGGAAGAAGATGCATAATCATTTCAGGCCCGGGGGCAGCACAGGGCGGTGGGGTCTGGGGACCGGAAGGAAGTTCCCTGTGGTTGGGGTGTAGCCAATGAGGGGTGAGAACACTTATGGTGTGAGTATGGGGAGGAGGTTGTGCAGAACTGGGACTGACTCCAAAGAGCTGTGGAGAAACACTGACTTCCCAAAGATCACTCCCCAAGGGAAGGATGGCGATCAGGCCTCTCTCTGACAGGGCTGAGTGAGGGTGAGGCCTGCCTAGGGCTGGGGCAGTCCTTAAGTGCTTCTTGAGGCCAGATGTGCTTCCCCCAGTGCTGTTCTGAGCCATTTTGAGGTGGCTAGAAGCTAGCAGGAGTCCAGAGTAGGCCTCTGAGGAGGCAGGCAGGCCCTGAGGTTCCAGTCCAGCTCGAGGGTTGGGAGTAGGGGGGCTGGGGACTCCCAGGGTGCAGAGGGAGCAGAAGCAGCCTGCAGCAGCCCCCAATCAGTCCAAGGTCTTCTCTGGCCTGGCCTGTCCCCTGGCATCTAAGCAGGGCCCCGGGAGACTGGCAAGAAAGAAGATGCCGTCCTTGACCTTCACATTCATAAAGCATCAATGAGACTTAACATAGTCCCAAAGATGAAAGAGTTGGGCGTGTTTGCCGGGATTTATATCAAGCCAGGAGATGGGGTGGCAGATGGTGAAAACTCAGGGAACAGAAACTAAATAACTGCAGTCACTTTCACTCTCTCATTCCATTCATTCATTCAATATTCACTGAGCCCCTGCTCTATGCCAAGCCTGTGCTGTGTTTATTTATTTATTTATTTGGGGCGTGGGGGTCGGGGTCTCACTCTGTTGCCCAGGCTAGAGTACAGTGACACAATTATGACTCACCACAGCCTTGACCCCTGGGCTCAGATGATCCTCCCTCATCAGCCTCCTGAATAGCTGGGACTACAGGCACATGCCACCGTGTTTTCTAGTTTTCTGCTTTGTTTTTGTTTTGTTTTGTTTTGTAAAGACAGGGTCTTGCTGTGTTTTCCAGGCTGGTCTCGAACTCCTGGGCTCAAGCAATACTTCCACCTCAGCCTCCCAAAGGGCTGGGATTACAGATGTGAGCCATCACACCTGGCCTGTGCTGTGTTTTAAGGGAACAAAGATGAATCTAATTTAGCCACTGTTCTCCAGAAGCTCAAGTTGTAAAGGGAGATGTATATACCCAGAGGTAGCCACATTACCACCAAAATCTCCATGCCAGCAAGCAGTACGTGTTGTGCACTGCACAAGTCCAGAAGGACACTTTCCACATAGACAACAGAGTTCATGGAGCTGTGTAGTGGCAGCCCTGGTGAGTGTGTCAGCATTCCCTGGCAGAAGGCCATAGAGTGTACCCTGGGGAACCAAGGCATTGAGTGATCAGAGCTCCTAAAGGATTAAGAAGGGCTTCATGGAGGAGGCGATCTTCAGCTAGATGCCGACAGGTTTTCAGGAATAGAAGATAAAGCTGTTCCAGGAGGAAGAAACCATGAAAGAAAAGGCCTGAAAGTTTGAAACGGTCTGATCCATTAAGGAATCAGCGAGCATCTGGAGTGGCTGAAGTGCAGCATCCAGGGACAGGGACAGCTGGGGAAACTCAGGACAGTTAGGAAGGAGGGAGAGGAGAAGGGTCCCACGGGCTCTTTGAAGTTACGCCAGGAGCGTGAATGTGATCTGAGGGTGGTGAGCAGCCAGGGATGAGTTTTCAGCAGGGAGTGGTATGGTTGACTGTGGGCTTGGGAAAGACATCTCTGTCAGCGCATGGGTGAAAATCATCCAGGTGAGAGGTGAATGGGGATGTGAATGCAGAGATGGCCACAGGGTTGAGTGGGGGAGAAAATACGAGAAACATCGAGAAGGCAGAAGCAACAGGACCAGAGACTGGTGTGACGTCAGGGCAGAGGTTGAGGACAAGTCCCAGGCCTTGGCTTTGGGGGCAGGGGATAACGCAGGGGGAGAAGCAGGTGAGGCAGGGGTGATGATGAGGCCAACTTCTGGGGCCTGTCATTCCTCGCATCTCCTACTCTTCCTCAAGGGCAGAGTCTCCTCCCCAGTGAGGTTTCTTCAGCCCCTGCAACCAGGCAGGCAACTCCCTGGATCACTCCACATTATGTTCATTCCTCCATACAGATCGATCCCTCATGCTGTGTTGAGAGTTTTATTTTATTTTATTTTATTTTGAGTTAGGGTCTCACTGTGTTGCCCAAGCTGGAGTGCAGTGGCATGATCACAGCTTACTGCAGCCATGACCTCTTGGACTCAGGCGATCCTTCTGCCTCAGCCTCTTGAGTAGCTGGAACTACAGGCATGCACCACCACACTCAGCTTTTTTTTTTTTTTTTTAACTTTCTGCAGAGATGGGGTCTTGTTATATTGCCCAGGCTGGTCTTAAACTCCTGGCCTCAAGTGATCTTTCTGCCTTGGCCTCACAAAGTCCTGGGATTACAGGCATGAGCCACCATGCCAGACCCGGAGAGTTCTTTATATGCCACTAGTCTGAGCCTAGGACACCTGGCATCTCATGCATCATCACAGCCTGCACTGCACCGAGTGTCAACTGTTGACGTTGTTACTTCTCTGACCTCCCTTAAGTCGTGTGAGGGAAGTGGTGGGGAAGGTGCAAGGTACCAGAGGGATGGGACCTTTCCTGTTCTCTCCCCAGGACATTTAGCCAACGCCACCACAGACCTCATGAAGCTGGACCACGAGGAGGGGCCCCAGCTCTCCGAGCCCTACCTTTCTAAACAGAAGAAACTCATGGTGAGTGCCTCTGGCTTGCCCGCCATCTTCCTGTGGAAAGGAGCCACTGGAGAAGCTGGTTCTAAGCAGAGGATTAGCTGATGATCTGAGATAGAGAAACCCTGGCTTACTTTTCTGGTCCTATCTCCTCTGCCATTGACTGGCTATTTGACCTCAGGCACTGCTGCCTGGGGCCTCAGTTTCCCCATGCCTTAGATTGTGTCCCTAGAAGGAGAGCATTGTATGAGATGAGGAAGTGATGAGGGAGAGCTTGAGAGGAGCCCAGGAAGGATGGGAGGGGGTGGGAGGAGGGCGTGGCCAAACCTCACCTGCCCCGCAGGAAGCTCTGGAGCATAACTGGCATCTTGAGGTGAGGGGCCACATTTTATACCGTGGATCAGCCAGTTATTGCTACAGATCATCTGGAGGAGGTGGGAGGAGTCACCGCCCAAGCATTTCTGGGCCGAGAGCAATTCTCAGGGAAGGGGCAGCTGTGAGCCATGGGACTGTGGTGAGCAGAGGAGGATGTTCTGCGGCTGTGGGCATCCTATGCCTTTGGGGGTACTTGGGGGCTGGGTGTGCAGAAGGGGCTTAGCAAGCCATCCCGGACATCCTGGCCAACACCTCTGCCTCTCTGGCTCTCACCTGTCCCTCCCCCAGGCCAAGATCTTGGAGCACGATGATGTGAGCTACCTGAAGAAGATTCTCGGGGAGTTGGCCATGGTGCTGGACCAGATCGAGGCAGAGCTGGAGAAGAGGAAGCTGGAGAACGCGGGTGGGTGCCAGCCCCGGGGAGGCGGGGCTTCCTTGCTGTGTCCTCACATGGTCTGGCCTCTCTGCTGAGCGCTCCTGGTGTCTTTGTGTATCCAAATTTTCTCTTATAAGCATAGCAGTCAGAATTAGGACCCCCTAACACCCTCATGTTAACGTAATCTCCCCTTTAAAGGTCTCATCTCCAAATGCAGTCACGTTCTGAGATATGGGCCTTAGAACTTCAAGTGTAAATTTTTTAGGGAAAGGAGACAATTCAGCCCACAAAAATGTACATATTTAACACTTCCTGTGCGTCAGGCACTGTTATAAGAGTTTCACAGATATCAATTCACTTAATCCCCACAACAACCTTAAGAGGTGGGTGACATTAGTGATCCCACTTAACAAATAAGGAAACTGAGGCACAGAAAGGCTCAGTAACTTTTCCAAGTTCACACAGATAGAACTGGTGGAATCTGGATTCAAACTCTGGCTCCTGGAATCTGAGTTCTTAGGCACTATTTCTGGGTTCTTTCCTGTTTGTCAGATAAGATGAGCACCTGCTTCCCAGGGCTGGTGGGTGGATCAGGAAGAAAATGCATGCAAGGGACTTAGCACCATGCCCGGCACACTGCATGGAAGTGGCAGAAAGATTGTGCTCAAGGGAGACGTAGGGTCTGACCTGGAGGGAGACCAGAGTGGATGGTCCTGGAACAGCTGTGGACACACATTCCTGGGGGATTCCTAGGCAGGCAGCTGCTGCCGACCCTGTCCTGAGGTATCCCAGAACTAGGCAGCATTGCACTGTCACATGGCTGGATGGTTGCAGTTGTTATGATGGAGAGGTGTGGACAGTTTTTGTATTCCTCTGGGGCTGAAGGAGGCAGCAGAGGCCCCGGGGAGGTAGCTCTGGGTTTTTAATGAGTGACAAGACCTCTGTTACTCATTCACCCACTGGGGTGCCCCTGAGCCTGCCTTGGGGGAGTGCTCACACCCTCCACTTCTCCCCTGTGGGCAAAGCCCAGGGTTGGGAGGTATTAAATCGTCACAATTAAGACCCCTTGAGTGGAGCCAGGTAACATTGTTACAGATTCCTTGCAGAGTTCACTTCACCCCTCTGTGTTCACCTGCAAAATGTGGATAATAGTAGACCCTAGCTCACGGCTCATTGTGGGATTTGTCAAGATGGTAGATACTGAGCACTTTACACGGTGCCTGGCTCCAGATAAAACATTCTAGAAGTGGCCGTTTTAAAAATAATGCCATTCATGTATTCAAATATTGACTGAACACCTACTAGGTACTAGGTCCTGGGGATAAAATCACGAGCAAAACCCAGACATTGTTCTCATTCTTGTGGGGTTTACAGTCTTGGAGAGGCAGGGGCGTGAGTCAAGTCATTGCATGAAGAAGCATAGAGTTACCAACAGTGGTAAGCATAAGTATAAAGAGTAAAATGATCAGAACACATTGGGAAAAGTGTCCCTGAAAAGGTGACAGTTACAGTGTGACGTGAAGGGTGAGAAGGACCTGGTGAAGAACCAGAGGAGGTGCAACCTAGATGAAGGACACCCTAAAGCGGGAGACTGGAGAGAGCTGGAGGGGATAAGGGGGAATCACAGGCATCAGACTCGTGGTTTAAATTGTATGCTAAGCACAGTGGGACCTCTGGAGGGTTTTGAGAAGGGGAATGTCTCGGTTTTTGCTTCATAACAAACCATTCCAAATCTGCGTGCCTTTTTTTTTTTCCTTGAGTTGGAATCTCACTCTGTCCCCCAGGCTGGAGTGTGTGTGCCTTCTAAAAAGAACCTTTCATTGGTTCATGATTTGTGGCTTGGTGGCCTGGGCTGAGCTCAGCTGGGACAGCTTTTCTCTGGCCCCCATGGGGACGGCTGACTCCACTCCTGCATTTGTGGCTGGGGGCAGTCCGCTGGCCTTCCTGGCTTACCTGTGGCTGGCTGGCTGTCAGCAGGGCCAGTGGAGGGGACTGCATCACGTGTGGCTCATCATGCAAGCTTGCTCACATGGTGTTGGAGGCAGGATCCCAGGAACAACAAGAGAGCAAGCTCCAGTATGCAAAGCCCCTTTGAGCCTCTATTTGTGTCGCATTTACTGAAGTCCCATGGGCTCAAGCGAGTGATGTGGCAAAGCCCAGACGAAGGATTTAACTCCTCCTCTCAGTGGCAGGAGCAGCAAAGCCATATTGCCAAGGGGTGGCCATTTTGCAATATACACGGACTGAGGTGGTCTGGCATCACCCTGAGGGGTTCTCTGCTACTGTGTGAAAATGGCTTCCAGGGAGACAGAGGGGGAGGCCGCAACAGCCACCTGGGCAGGAGGTGGTGGTGATGGGGTGTTGGAATGGGATGTTGGAGGAGATGGGGTGTTGGGGTGAGATGGCAAGGTGTGAAGGGACTTGAAAGTCGTTTGGAAATGAAGTGGACAGGAAGTTGCATGAGGGTAAGGATGAAGAAAAGAGGAGCCAAAGATGACCCCTGGGGTTTGGGCCTGAAACAGTACCGTTTCCTGACACGGGCAGGGGAGTCTGAGAGTTCCATTTGGGAAACAGTGTATTTGAGATGCCTTTGACGCTTCCAAGAGAGGATGCCACGTAAGCCATGAGAGGACTAGCCTAATTCTCAACGGAGAAGTCAGGACCTGAAGATGGAAATGTGGGAGTGCTTAGCCTACACGTGGTGGTTGAAGCCAGATAATGGGAAGCTTCATCTGGTGCAAGTGTGGAAAGAGACAAAGAAAGGAACCAAGACCAGCTGTGTTTGTTATCTTCTGCTCCCAACCTTAGGGGCTTACGTTTGAATAGCGTCACACATTTTTCGGGGGTCAGGAATGCCGGAGTAGCTTCGCTGGGTGGCTCTGATTTAGGGTTGTGGACCTGGGTGCAGTCAAGCTGTCAGCTGGGGCTGCAGTCATCTGAAGGCTTGACCGGGGCTGGAGGAGCCACTTCCAAGCTGGCTCATTCACGTGGTTGTTAACTGAGGCCTCAGCTCCCACTGGCTCTTGACAGGAGACAGTCCTCACCACACGGACCTCTCAGTAGGCTGTGTGGGTTTCTCGACAGCATGGCAGTGACTTTCCCTGAGCAGGGATCCCGGAGAAAGAGGAAGCAGATGCCCTGTGTCTTCTGTGACCTACCGTTGGAAGGCACTCTGCCCTGTCGGTCATTAGAAGTCACGAAATACAGCCCTTACTCAGGGCGGGGTGGGGGGGTGCAGGAATTGGGCTTCACTGAAGGGAGGAGTATATCAAGTAGTTTGTGGGCGTACCTTAAAACCACTACAGCTGCCCCGAGTTCGCCCATCGTGGGGAGGGGGGAAGTAAAGGTGAAGGAGCTGGCATGGCCAGCTGAGGAGCGGCCAGGGAGGCAGAAGGACTGTCATGTCATGGGAGCCAAAAAAGGACTGTGTGTTCAGTAGGCAGAATGGTGTCAAATACTGATGGAAGACTGAGTCAACCCGGAGAGGGAAGTGTTCCTTGGGTTTTGTGCCATGGATGTTGGCCATGACCGAGAGCAGCTTTACTGGAATGTGGGGTGAAAACCAGATTGGAATGGAGGAGTGTGGAGGGGCACAGAGAAGGGAGTGCTGAGGAGGACGTGGGCGACAGGAGTTGTTCGAAGAGAGAGGACACATGAGTGTGTTTTCATGCTGGTAGAAATGACGCAGGAGAAGGAGGGATTGATGATGCAGACAGCCATGCAAAGGCCCTGGAGACTGAGGGTCTGCAGAAAACAGAGGGACCCGCAGACTGGGCACATCGGAGAGGGCGCAATAAAGGATCTGTCTACAAAGGCGTGGACAGGAGGCAGAGGCAGGGCAGGGACACCACAAGGCGGTGAAAGCAGATCTGGGAACCTGGGCAGAGGTTGTGAGGAGGGCCACCTAGCGGGGACTCTGCCAGGCTGTGGTGACCTGCAGGAAGGAGCCGAGGGAAGTAAGTCCGACCTCACTGAGGCCTCCTCTCCTCTCCCACCTCTGCTCCCAGCTCTCCCAACGCCACAGAGCCAGAGGGCATGAGCCCCGCTGGGTGGGGTAGCCATCAAGCTGGCTTCTGGGGTACAGAACAGCATGGAAAAGCAAGAGAGGATCCAGAAAGACAAACTGAAGCGATGTGGCCTAAGGACAGGTGTGGAGGAGAGCAGGCCTGGGAACAGGACAGGGCTCTCAGCTGTGCCATCCAGGATGGCAGGAGGCAGAGGCACTGCCAGTGGGCTTGTGGGCTTCGCAGGGGGGATGTGGGCTTCCCAGAAGCTGCTGTCTCCTTAACGAAGCAGGAGGCCACGTCATCAGCTGAGAGAGACTTGGGAGGGCATGAGAGGAGTGTGGAGAGAAGATGGAAAGATACCCCCTAGGTTCACCAGGGGCGGAGGCACTTGAGACGTATAATAGGTCCAGGCAGCACTGAGTGTTCTCCTGGGCTTTGCAGTCCTAAATTTAAAGTATAGCTGGTCAGCTACATCATGAGCAGACCCAGAGAAGGGCCACTGGGATTTCTCCAGGCCTGGGCTTGCCAAGAGAGCTGAGGACTGGAGGCAGAAGAGGGGAAGGGTAGGAGACAGCGAAGGGTGACACACCAGGTAATGCAGGTAATGGCTTGTGGTCACACATGGCAGGCTATCGGCACAGACACAGGCACAGACGTGGCCATAACAATGACTCACACATATGTGCTTATAAGTGTGGCAGAGGTGAGCAGCCAGACGCATGTGGGTGTATGCTGTCCTCCCACGTATGCTGACCCCACACCACGTGGTGAGATGCCCAAGTGCACGCATACCCGCGGCATGTGTGCAGTCACCCGCAGGGGTCTGGATGGGCAGACAGGGAGCTGGGCAGGATGCAGATGCTGGACAGATGTGCACAGGCCCAAGGAAAGAGTGCACTTCCTGAAAGGGGCCTGAATGTATGTGAGATACACGCCACGTCCGTGCTCATTCGCCTGTGGAAAGAGGTAGCATGATCGAGGGGTTACAAGCACAGACTCTGGAACCAGATGGCCTGGGTTCAAATCTCGGCTCTGCCTTGCCGAGTGGCTGTGTGGCTTTGACTAGCAGTGTGGCTTTGACCAAGTTACTTAACTTCACTGTGCCTCCATTGCCTCATCTGTAAAGTGGGGGTAATAACAGCACCTGCTTGGTAGAGCTGTTGTGATGGCCAGGGCTGTGGGTGTGTCTCCTGCTCCCCAGTTCTTCCTTTTCCCCTTCCTTGCTGCCCAGTATCTAAACCTTGCAGGGTCCCAGGCTCAGCCCCTGGCCCTATTCTGAGAGCCGTCCACACCTGCTCCCTTGTTGGCATCAGGCAGTCGTAGCTGGGGCCTCCCACCCCTTGACCCTGCCTCCTCTCGCTGTCCCTCACCCCATCACATCTCATCCACTCCATACCCAGCAGCGGTTCCCTGGCCAACCACTGGGATCACTTTCCCACCTGTGCATTTGAAAGCCCTTTATACCGGCTTTGCTAAATCTCGACCTGGCTCAGTCCGACTCTTCACACACTCAGCGCCTGCACCTGTGAACCCACAGGTGCCGGTGGGACTCACCTCAGTTCACTTGCCTTAGACAGCCATGACGCTGCCCAGGCTTGCTGTTCCACTCCAGATAACTCCCTGCTACCGCCTCCTTGCTCCTTGACCCTCCAGCCGCCGCCCCGCAGCCTCATGTGCAACTGATCACTTCTGTCTGTCACTGAGAAAATCAAGGCATTAGGAAGAGATCATCACTCTGGTTCCCACCCACCAGTATTCGTGTCTCCACATATACCATGCATCTTTGTTAAATCACTTCTTACTCAACATCTCTGAAATTGGAATTTTTAAAAATTATTAATCAATATTTTTTATTTTGGTATTGTGGGGTACAGTTAAGGGTTAGGTATACAAATATGTTTCGTTCAGGCACCCTTGTTGATAAGGGGTGTCTCCCCATCCCCAGACAGATATAAATTGGAATGTTTTTACAGACAATAGCTTAATTCTCCTCTCTTCCTTTTGGGTGGGCGTCTTACATTTGATGGTGACTTGATGGCATACGGAAGCACACACGCCCTCTTGCTACTAGGGGTGAACAGTCCTTGAGCTAGCGAGGACCAGTGCCTTCGAGAGCACCAGTGCCCACCCACCTCTCCCCTCAGGGATGCCATGTCACTGGTCTCTCACTCTTCCCTGCGGGATCCCTCCTCACAAGTGACTCATTCCCAGGCATGTGTGTCTTTACTCCTCCCAGCTTGTAAAAAATGCTCTCGACTTGCCTCACGTTGCTGGTGTGTCCTTCCCACCCTAGCAAAATTTTCTTTGAAAGATGTAGGGTACAAGTCAGGATTAGGTACATAAGGGGTCTACGTGCAGGTGATGTCTGGGCCCCTCATTGGTCCTCGTTTCCCCTGGTTTAGGATCAGGTGTTATGCGTGCTCTCACCCCTGGCTGATCCCTTTCTCACAGTATTGGTGGTGATAAATGTTCAGGACCCACTTATGAGTGAGAACATGTGGTACTCTGTTCTTTGTTTCTGTGACAGATCACTGAGTATGATAGACTCTAAATCCATCCAGGTTGCTGTGGAATTTATAATTTTGTCCTTCTTTATGGCGGTGTAATATTTCATCGTGTATATGTACATTTTTAAAAATCCAGTTCACTACTAATAGGCAGCACGGTTTCTGCTCCTTTCTTAAAGAAAAAATGCACAGAGATTCTGGTGGGTAGTAGCACCCAGCTGGAATTCCATAGCGTGTGTTTGTTTCTGTTATGCTTACTTTCATCATTGCAGATAGTCCATGGCAAATGATACGATTGATGATATCGTTTCTTTTCTTTCTTTCTTTTTTTTTTTTGAGTTGGAGTCTCACTGTCACCCAGGCTAGAGTGCAGTGGCACACTCACAGCCACCGCAGCCTCGACCTGCTGGGCTCAGGTGATCCGTCCAAGTCGCTGGAACCACAGGCGCATGCCACCACACCTGGCTAATTTTTTTTTTTTTTATTGTAGAGATGCGATCTTGCCAAGTTGTCCAGGCTGATCTTGAACCCCAGGACTCAGGCAATCCTCTTACCTCAGCCTCCTAAAGTGCTGGGATTACAGGTGTGAGCCACCACATCCGGCGATATAGTTTCTTTTTTCATTCATCTGTTGGTCAGTAAGGATTTTTTGAGCACCTACTGTGTGCCAGGCACAGTTCTAGGTGCAGGGGATACAGCTATAAACAAGACAGCCCAAAGCCCCTGCCCACATGGAGCTTCCACTCGAGCAGAGGATGACAAACAATGGAATCAAAGTCAAGATGTAAAATAGGCAGTGCCATCATGGTGCCAAGTTCTATGAAGGAATACAAAGCAGGGGTGGGGATGGTGACTGTTGGGAGTGGGGGGTTCCATTTTTAAATTGGTAGTCCGTGAAGGTCCCTGAGATCATAATGTTTGAGCAAAGACCTGAAGGTGGAGGAATGAGCCCTCTGGCTATGTGGGAGACTATTCCAGGCAGAGGCAACAGCAAGTGCAAAGGCCCTGTGGTGGGAATGTGCTCAGCATGAGGAACCACAGGAGGCTGGTAGTGGCTGAAGGAGTGAGTAAGGTGGGTAGAAGCAGGATCTGAGGTCTGAAAGATACCTGGAGGCCAGATCTTGTAGGCCTCACGAGGCTTGGATGGGCTCAGCTGTTACTCTGGCCACCAGGAGACCTTCTTTGAGGGTTCTGAGAAGAGAAGCGAGATACACTGACAAGTCTGAACAGGATTCTTTTGGCTGCTGTGCTCACAATAGACTCCAGGGCTCAAGGGCAGAGGCAGGGCGATCTTGCAGGGGACATTGTAGCAACTTAGGTAGGAGGTTGTTTGCATAGGTTGGTAAAGTGGAGGTGACATCAGATTCTAGATGTGTTTTTGAAGATAACACTGATGGGCCTTGATGACAGATTGTATGGGAGGATTAAAGAAAGACGCCTTCGCGGTGGTACTGACCGGAACGGTGAGATGCCATTACTGAGAGAGGGGGAGGGGGTATGTGACAATCAGGAATTCCGTTTTGGACATGTTGAGTTTGAAATGCAGCAGAGTTGTCAAAGGGACAGTTGAATGTGTGAGTCTAGAGTTTAATACATATATTTGCACATTAGAAGCTGGTGTGGTGGCTTATGCCTGTAATCCTAGCACTTTGGGAGGCCA
This sequence comes from Carlito syrichta, assembly GCF_000164805.1. Lineage (NCBI taxonomy): Eukaryota > Metazoa > Chordata > Mammalia > Primates > Tarsiidae > Carlito > Carlito syrichta. Next base: position 108,853 of record NW_007248477.1, read on the forward strand.
AGGAGGGAGGACCATTTAAGGCCAGGAGTTCAAGACCAGCCTGGGCCACACAGAGAGACCTCCCCCTACCCCCACTCTACAAAAGATTTTTTAAAAAATTAGCCGAGCATGGTAGCGCACACTTGTAGTCCCAGCCACTCAGGAGACTGAGTGAGGCAGGAGGATCACTCGTGCCCAGGAGTTTGAGGCTGCAGTGAGCTATGATCGAACTACTGCACTCCAGCCTGGGCGACAGAGTGAGACCTTGTATCCAAAAGAAATCAAGTCAGTTGGCTTAAAGACAAAATAATAATAGAGGTAGAATAAGGATATGGCCGACATCATTGAGTTGTATGGGCGAGAATGACTCTCGGGAAACACGACAGCAGCTGGCCGACGGCAAAGGAGCTAACGGGAGTGAGTGCTGGGGGCGGCTGAACCCCCACCTCCTGTCTCTCCTCCTCTAGGGCAGAAATGTGAGCTGTGGCTCTGTGGCTGTGCCTTCACCCTCGCAGACGTCCTCTTGGGAGCCACCCTGCACCGCCTCAAGTTCCTGGGACTGTCCAAGAAATACTGGGAAGATGGCAGCCGGCCCAACCTGCAGTCCTTCTTTGAGAGGGTCCAGAGACGCTTTGCCTTCCGGAAAGTCCTGGGTGACATACACACCACCCTGCTGTCGGCTGTCATCCCCAATGCATTCCGGCTGGTCAAGCGGAAACCCCCTTCCTTCTTCGGGGCGTCCTTCCTCATGGGCTCCCTGGGCGGGATGGGCTACTTTGCCTACTGGTACCTCAAGAAAAAATACATCTAGGGCCAGGCCTGGGGCTTGGTGTCTGACTGTCGGTGTCTCTGTGCTGTGTGATTCCCCACGAGCCCTCAGTAACTCACTGTCTCATGAACACTTGGACAGCCATCCCTACCCCTTGTTCCACGTAATTCTATTGTCTGTGTGAAAACATTCCATAGTTTAGAAGTAGATGTTGCCGATGCCGTGACTTGAGGCCACGGCGCTACTGACGGAGAGAAAGAGAAAGTGAGAGAGAGAGAGAGACAAACAAAACACGAATGCCTTCTCTTTCGATTCAAGGTTTCAAGATGGAACTGTGGGGACTGGTTAGGATCCGAGGTGAGTCCCAGGCCATTTCATCCTCCAGGGCCAGATTCTGGGAGGTGCCGGGGGCTCCGAGGGCCTGACCCCTCGCCTCCCCTTCCCTCTCACCCAGGGAACTCTTCCGCAGGACAAAGCCAACATCAAGACTTGACTCTTCTAACCGGTACTCCAGGTGGGGCTGGAGAACCAGAGACCCCCTGGGAGGCCCCTGAAGATCAGAAGGGGCTCCATGCTTCTCCTGGACGTGGACTGAGACAGCACTGGCTCAAGCCCAGGCAGTGGCACCCACAAACCAGGCTGTGATTGGGAGCAACACCATGACCTCACCCCTTCATCCCCTCCTGACTTGGCCAGTGTGTTTGGTTTGGCTTTTTAAAATTTTTATTATGGTAAATATGGGAGTCTCACTATGTTGCCCAGGCTGGTCTCAAAACTCCTGGCCTCAAGTTATCTTCCTGCCTCAGCCTCCCAAAGCACTGAGATTGCAGGTGTGAGCCGCTGCACCCAGTTGGTTTGGCTTTAATAGGAGCCTCTAAAGGCAGCCTTCCTCCCCTTCCTACCTTGGGTTGAATTTTCCCACCCTGTGGGGTGGGACTTTCCATGACAGCCATGTTGACCTTCTCTCGGAAGGTCAATCTCAGCCCAAGAGCGGTGGGTAGAGGGTCCAGAGGTGGAGAACCTCAGGTCCCTCTCCCAGCCTCTGTCCAAGCCCTCTTCTTCAATGCCCACCCTTCCCAATGCTCCCCGTGCCACACGGGGTGGGGTATCTGCGTCCGTGTTGCACCTGGTCGGGTCTCACTCTCCTGTGCCTTTTGCATGTTGGGAAAGGGTCTGGGTGTCGCTGCCGCTCATGCTTAGAAACCACTGAAAGCCCCCAATAAAGCATCCAGGAGGAGCAGTTGCTTTTCATTTCTAAACCTGTGTCGTCTATCCCGTTCTCACTTCCAAAGGTGGAGCCAACAGGTGGAGACGTGGGGTTTCAGACTTAGTTCTCCACAAGGGCAAGCAAGAGTTGAGTTTGGATCTCAAGCCACTGGCCGGCAGCTGGCTTCCAGACAGGCTCTCCAGAGCTCTGACCTTAACACAACCCACCACACTTGGGCACAGCACTTCACAGTCTCCAGAGCACGCTCACAACCATTTGCTCACATTAACCTACACATGGACCCAGGGTACCCAGGGTGCATCCTCTCGCTCCAATTTCCCAGAGAAAATAATGTCTTTAAATGTCCAAAGAACATTAAATCAGGAGTATAATTTATAGAATGTTATGCATAGTTTTATTGCTTTTGCAAAAAAATACAAGAATTGCACATTTTTTTCCCATCAAAGTAAAAAGAAAACTTAGTCAAGGTCAAGGCAAGGCCAAGGTAGAACTTAGAGACCACAGATGCTGTCTGGTATGACCACACCTTTGGCAACTTGAACATTCACGCAGACCCTCGCTACTCTGCATTAAACTTCCACTCAAGCAATGACATTGTACCTGATCCTAACTGGGACAACTGCCCTCCCAACAGAAGACGAGTCATGCTCTCCATACATGAGACATGCCATGCCCATCGCTCAGTGATATCACTCTGGATGACACTAGATTCTCTCCCCATTCCTCTTCTGCCTCTAGGATCATAGTCATACCTCAATATACTATGTACAGATTAAGACACCGATTGAACAATCACCAGTATCCTTCATGTTCTGTTATACAGACACATAACAAGCAAAGAAGAAAACACTCATTGCGGCCATAGTCCTCATTTCTGTCATTGATTCCAAGGCCATGGCTGATGTTTGTAATTTCTCTTTTTCCCACTAGCTCGCCTTATGTTCTTTTGACCCTCAGCGAGCACCTCAGCTGCGTGGGGTGTTTCACCTGGTGACACGAATCAGACTTGGGTGGTCCTTGGGTTGCCATGATGGTCCCTTCCTACTGGATGTGGAAGTACCATGGGGCACCCCAGAGAATCCTCTGGTTTCCATTCGTAGTCTTCCATGCTATCTCCATGCAGGAGCAACCTGCTCCCTCTGGAATGGGAGGGGTTCCGTGTGATCAATCTGCCACTGGATGGCTCATTCCTATGGCGATTGGTGCCACACCAGGAACTCTGCCGGCTGGGCACTCCATGGTGGCATTACCTAAGCCAGTCTTGATGGCCTCTGGTCAATGACCATGGCTCCTCTCTATAGGAGCCCACTGAGCACGCACTGGGGTAGCTGGGGAGAGAGAATGACTGACATCCACAGGACAACCATCTCACCTGCTGGTTTATTGAACAACAGTCTCCTCTGCTGTGGGGAACTTTGGGGGGGACATTTGCAGGAGACACAAACACCCTCCCATTCTGTGCCCATGGTCAGAAGTCCATCTGTTGGGAGCCGGCCACGGAGGCCCACTGAGCATTAGGGATCAGGAAGGGCCGTTGACCCCGAGACCACTAGGATGCGTTCGGGAGCTATTGACCCCATTTCTTCCCCCTTTCTACTCAGCACTAACCAGATTAAGCTCCTGTGAGCTCAAAACATAAAAACTCTGAGACCGGGACGAACACAAGCTAACTTTAGAAGCTCATTGCTCCCATTCTTCCGTAAACTGCAGTTTTGGCTTTCACACAACTTATAATTCAAACTCGTGTCACATCTAAGAGCCTTAGTATTGGTCACAGGCTTCTGGGTCATGATCTTAGGATTTATTGAAGGTGTAAATTGTAGAATATAGTTTTAGAAGACAGCCATTTTGTTGAAAGAATGCGGCTGGGTTACTTGCAGGTAGCCCACTGTGAACTTTGGACTGGGCCACATTCCAAACATTCTGGGATGGGTCACTTTCGTTTGTAAAGTAAATACTTAAGCTTCTATAGAATTGTTTAACTTGGCATAAATCAATCAGCTTAGGATGAAAAAGGTTTATGGAATATGTCAGTCACAGATTAGGTTATCCTTTGTTATGGAATTTTAAGATTATCATATGAAAAAGGTTTAAAGGCAATCATTGATTAAGTTTTCATGGATTAAGGTTTCTGGTGGGTGGGGGACGCCCCTCCCACATCTGACTTTGTGTATAAAAGACCCGTTGTAATTCCCAATAACACACATGGCTTCTGCACTAGACAGACGTCCAGTCTCTTTCTCTCTCTCTCTCTCTCTCTCTCTCTCTCTCTCTCTCTCTCTCTTTCTTTCTCTTTCTTCTTCCCCCCAGTCGCCGACACTGTCTCCACCTTTGGGGTACCCTGAACCCGGCTGGAGCTGGTCTCCAGCATCCATCCATATACAGGAAGTCCCCAATGTAGGAATGAGTTTGTTCTGAGAGCGTGTTCATAAGTCCATTTGTTGTCAGTACAAAAAAATTAGCCTAGGTACCCAATTAACATAATTGGCTATATAATACTGTATGTATTTAACAGGCTATGCTGACACCTGGTTGAGAGAAATAATACATAAAAAACATGTGTGCATGGTTAAAGTTCGTAACTTAAAGGCTCATGTGTAGGGGACTTACTGAACCTTCTCTCACAGTTCCCAGTCCTCCAGTCTTGTTCTTCCCATGTTCCTGATCATCCAGTCAAACCATCCATCCATAAACACATAGAGATTCCTATTTTGGAGTGTCCATCTTCATCTTATAAAGTGAACAACCAGATAGATGTACTGCTCAAAATTCTGTTCACAGAAGGGGTTTTTCCTCTGCCATGTCTTGCAGGGCATTCACATAGTGCTGCAAGCATCCATGTCCATTTGGGTCCAGGCCTGAGTTTTTTCTCCCTCCATCAACTGGTCATAGAGGATCTACCACGAGGCCTCGGGTTGGTGGAGGAAGAGGAAGCAATGTGGTGGATGGATGCCATTGCCTGCAGGATGTTGTCTTCATTTGGTGACAGAACGCTGCTGTTCATGACTCGTTCTATGGCTTGAACGAGTGGCAGCCAGTTCAAGATGGGGAGCTCAGGTGGCACAGTCACCTTGCATCTCAAGATCAGGTGTGCAGGCTCTTCCAGGTCCCACTAGCAAGCCAGGTGCCATTTCTCAAAGAACAATGATTTGCAAAAGAAGACATGACTTTGTTCCGAGTCCTAGGGTGTTCACTGAGAATTTCCTACTAGGGGTTGCTGGAAGCTCCATACCCTGTGTCTCCTGCAGATGATTTAACACCACTGGATCTGCTGGGTCCTGAGGTTCAATGTGCAGAGCATCTTATGCTGCAGCCTGAATCTGCTCTGGGACCCACTCACAACTAGAGGTCTTACGGGTTACTGACTAAATAGTTTGGAGCAGCGCACATGAATGGGTGTATGTCTGTCGCCTCCCAAATCCAAAGAGGTGCCACCAATTGTTGTGACTTTTTCTTGTCTTCCTTTCTTTCTCTCTATCTCTCTTTTTTTTTTTTTTGAGTTGAGGAGGTCTTGCTCTGCTGCCCAAACTGGCATGCAGTGGCATGATCACAGTTCACTGCAGCCTCAATCTCCTGGGCTCAGGCAATCTTCCCACCTCAGCCTCCCAAATAGCTGGAACTACAGGCTTGAGCCACCACACCCATGTAAGGCCTTTTTCTTAGTAGTAAGTGCAACAACTTGTCTATCACTTGGAGGGGATAACCTGACATTTTCTAGAGTCCTGGGTTCCTAAAAACTCTACCAAGGTGCCAGGAAGTGACGTGTGCATGGCGTGTATATATCACTCCTGGCATGCATGGATCTCATGGAATCATCTGGTGTAGTTGGTACTTCCTGCCTACTAGGAACAGTATGATGCCATTGATGTGGTGGACCTGTGTTTTGTTATGGGGACACAACATAATCAAGGTCTCTACACACTAGATTACAATAGAAAACAGAAAAGCCAGCACAGCTCTGTGGTAAAAAAGTGATGTGCTACTGCCCTGCCAGGTGACGGCAAATGTCTTCTGGTGACTCTTACTAACTGATATAGAGAATAAACATTTTCTAGACCAAGAGCTGAATACAAAATGCTGGAGATTTCTTTAATAAAAAAACCACACCAAGGTTGGGCATGGTGGCTCACGCCCATAATCTCAGCACTTACGGAGGCTGAGACAGGGGGATTGCTTGCACCCAGAAGTTTGAGATCAGCCTGGACCACATAGTGTGAACCCATCTCTACAGAAACTCAAAAAATTAGCTGAGTGTGGTGGCATGCGCCTGTAGTCCCAGCTAAGGATCACCTAAGCCCAAGAAATTGAGGCTGCGGTGAGCTATGATTGTGTCATTGCACTCCAACTTAGGCAACAGAGACTCTGATTCATAAAAAAGAAAAAAGAAACTAACCTGAAAAACTGCAGTTTGAGTCACCACCTGATGGAGTTCATAATAAAATATTAACCTTCTCCAAGACCCACCCGTTTTATAGTATTGCATTTGTTTGTTTATCTAGTGTGTGGGGTGGGGGTGGGAGGTTCAGGAGCTTTCACTTGGCCCTCCTACCTGAATAGCCCTTACTCCAGGAATCAAGGAGTCCTGTGTGGGCTCTGCCAGTTGTTACATTTGTTTGTTCCAATGCTGTATTCAGGGACTGGGATAGTAACCATTAGTCGGTCCACAGAGCTGCTGGTCCATCACCATGAGATGCTCTCAGACCAAAACTCCGCTTAGTGCCTGGCTGCCACAAGCCCCACTTAAAAATATTTTTTTTCATTTTTATTTTTTAGAGATAGGGTCTCACAATGTTGTCTAGGCTGTCTAAACCTCCTGTCTCAGCCTCCTAGGTAGCTGGGACTACAGGTGTGCACCCCGACACCCAGGTAAGCCCCATTTTTGACCACAGTGGTATTTCGGGTCTCCAGGGACTAGCTTCTGCTCAGAGTCAGTGTGTGATATACCTTGAAAGCTCTGGGTAGTTCCCTTTCTCTTGAAATTTCTTCTTTTTCTCTGGGAGACACCAAATAAGTGGCAGCTCCCTCTAAAGATCCTATAGGAAGAATTATCGTTTGTGCTCATGGCAGCCACAGGGACTTCCCTCAAGGAGACCCAACTTTCCCTATGTTCCATGTGGCTCCAGGACACTGAACTGGGCAAGAGATTGTGACTCTCTATTGTGATGACTTCTGCAAGACAGTTCTCTGGGTGACCTTAGACTGATCCGCTTTCCCCCACTTTCTTGCTTGCAGTCCTCAAGAACAATGGTAGAATGTGCTGGAATGTAATATCTTAAGATAGCAAGGGACTGGCCGGAACCACCCAGGCACCGTTCCGGTCAGCCCCATCCCCAGAACAAGATGTCCTTCAGTGCTTCCTCCCAGTGATCACATTGCTCCAGGGTATAATTCCTGGGCCCAGCTGCTCTGTGGGTTCTCAGAGCTGTGGTACAAGTAGGACACATGCAGTCGAGACTCTGTCTGCCCTGGGCAGCTTCCCTGAGCCTGGGGGGACCAGGCTTCTGCTGTCCCTTGCTGCCTTCCATCAGTAATAAATCGGCTTCACGTAACTTGAGTGTGTGCGGACAAGGAGTGGGGCCGTTCTGTCTTACTGGACTCAAACAAGTTGGTCACCCGTGTACCATGAACCTGCTTCCCCAGAGTTAGGCCTCTGCTCACAGGATCTAGTTTTTCTGATTATATAAATCAAATCAAATTTTGGTAAGCTGCCCACATATTTCATTTCCAGGGACAATATGATGAATTCTCCTCCAGCAGAAGTCTCTGTGGGACAAAACATTCCAGCAACCCTGGCTCTGCCGCCATGATGGTAATCGTGCCCAACTCATCTCTGATAGGAAGTGCTGCCACGTGGACCCCGCCACGCCTCACCAAAACCAGGAGACCCATTCAGTAGTGGCATCTCCCGTTGTCACCCCCAGGCTACAGAGGACAGCATCCCGGCGTTTTGATGGTGCTGGTGCTTCCAATACTTTGCTCAATGCCTTGGTGGAAGGCGCGTCCTCTGGGCCTTCTTGGGAATGTAAAGTGGGTAAAGTAGCCACACGGTGGCTGAGCATAGTGGCACACATCTGCAGTGCCAGACACTCAGGAGGCTGAAGCAGGAGGACCTCTTGAGTTCAGAAGTTTGAGACCAGCCTGGGCAACATAGCAAGACCTCATCTCAACAAATGTTTTTTACAATGTCACCCCACTATTTAAAAAAATAATACATAGAAAATCTATCCCAACATTCTTATCTCCCTAAACCTTTGAATTCTTTCCTCAACAGCAGCTTAGGGAAATTCCAGTATCTTAACTTCAGTGAATGCAGACCACCACTAAGTCAGGATTCAGTCTTTCAATGCGGGAAACTATTAGAGCCATTTGCAAACGCTGAGATAACAGATGGAATGGGACTCTCCAGTCAATGCACGCACACTGAGAAACAGCCCGCCCAGCATAGTTGGTTCTTCTTGGTCTGGCACCCTCATATTCTATTCCCACATTCATTCCTCAGGTGTCTGTCAACACTGACAAAACATTGGGAGTCTTTGATGTCACCAACTCTCTTCTTCTGGGACAATGGGAATGAGGGGCTGGGTAGGTCTTGGGACGAGTCATCCCTTTTGCACAGAAACACCTCGGGCAAGGCCATGACAGGGTCTTCAAGCAAGAGAAGAATGGTCTTCTCAGAAGCAAGGATGGACACTTCCCCGGCCAGAGGAGGCCCTTGATCTGGAGATTCAGGGTTCTCTGACTCATGTGAATTCATCCGAAAGGGTCCCAGCCATTTCCAAGTAACAGGATGGAGCCGCAAGTCCACAGTTGCCACGGGACTGTTGGAGGTGCTGCTGTTGCACGGAAGCCCACGGAACATCAGCACTGCTGCCGAACAAAACAGAACCTCCCACTCCTGCTGATGTCAAAATGCTTTGGATGTTGCTAGAACCCAGGACCATCTGTCATCACCTCAGTCACCCACTGCCAGAGCCCATTGCTAGAGTCAGGGAAAAATTTAAAATGCCTTCGCTCCTCCCACCTCCCAACTCTCCCAGTGATGGCCATTGATGGACCCCAAAGCGAAGCAGGATGAGTGAGGTGTGCCGGCCTCCCAGCCTCAAGGGACAGAGGAGACCCGAGGGCGCGTGCAGAGAGCAGGAGCAGTGGGCCTCACCCAGGATACGGAACTTTCTGAACTTCAGGTCTCTCTCTTCAAATGCAGAGTTAAAAATTCACCCACCCTGGCTCCGAGTTGAGATGGGAGCTCCTCTATCTTTGCTACGGCCGGTCCCGTGTTTCAACCGAACCAGACAAGCCTCCCCTGCTCCTCCTCCTCCGTCGGCCCCTTCCCCCCGCCCAGAAGCCTTCCCCTGTCACTCCAGCCAAGGTTGCTTCCATCCTGCTTCCAGAGTCCCCCAACCTCTGAGCCACATGGCTCTCTTCTCCATCCCCAAGGTGGACATTCCCTGGGGCAGGGACTGGGCCCTGCTACTGAGTCTGGCCCAGGGTAGATGCTACGGGAGCATTTGTGAGTGGGTTCTCCTCTTGGTCCTCCTGCTGCAGATCCAGATCCTGGGCAGCACCACCCTGCCGCCCCTGCCCCAGCGGGTGGAAGAGGCCATCTCTGGGGTAAAAGTTCACCCCAGAAGATTTTCTTTGAGGAACTAAAGAGACGAGGACTGTGAAATGACTTCGTAAACTAGTAAGTGCTGTACATTGCGATAGAATGCTAGTTGTTATTTCACCTTCATGGGATATTCATGTTATTGCCATAATGGACACTACAGTGTGCCACCCACCCCCAGCTGCTGGGAACACTGGCCATCGATGGCTCATAGCTGGGTCCCTCTCCGGGCATGGCCTTGGCTGAAGGGAGTTGCCTTACTCAAGGCCATTCCCCGAGGGTGGCTTGCATCCAGTGACTGGTAGGTACGCGAACAAAATGGTCTGCTCCCTGCCTCAGTTCAGGCCATCTCTGAAGGGCCCTCCCAGCCTCTGGGTTCCCCGTGGGGTCAGCTGAGGTTCAACTGCACCACAGTTCAACTTTTCTCTCTGCCCTCCCTTGTTGGTGGTGTTTCCAAAGGTACTTCCCATTCACAAGGGTGAATGCTGAGCTATTTTAAAAGGAAGCCATGAGAGAGTGGCATACAGTTGCCTCCATTGCCAAGATAAGAGTGCACAGGGCCAGAGCCTCTGTTCCCAACCCTCATTCTTCCCAAGCTGTTCCAGCACCTTCCAGTGCCCTGTCTTCATCTGCTTGGTCAAAACTCAGTCATGGGAAACCCAGGCTTTACATGATAGGACAGGAAAGAGAGGACCATGGAGCACATGCCTGATAGTTTAAGGTCCAGACTTGCAGGAGCGGCATCTCACTTCTGCTCACGTTCCGCTGGAAAAAAGTGAATCCCAGGTCTCCCCCAGCTGCAGCGGAGGCTGGGAAATGCAGCCTCTACTTAGACATCCTCCTGCTCCGGAAGAAGAGAACAGATCTTGGGGGCAGCAGCCACCTTTGACAGGAATGATCATGAATGAGAGGAAGCACAACTGACTGCTGGAGAGAGCAGGAGACCCAGAGTTCAGGTAGGAAGACATCACGAACCCTGACCTGCCTGTTCTACAAATAGGGAAACCAAGGCCCCAGATGGGTGATATCGGGTATGGTCAGGATCCCACTGAGAGGGGGCTAGAGCCAGGAGTCCTTTCTCTGGTCCCATTTTTTTTTTTTGAGTTGGAGTCTCACTCTGTCGCCCAGACTGGAGTGCAGTGGCCACTCCCGGCCACCGCAGCCTAGACCTGCTGGGCTCCGGCGATCCTTCTGCCTCAGCCTTCCGAGGAGCCGGAACTACAGGCGTGCGCTACCACACCTGGCTAATTTTTGATTTATTGTAGAGATGAAGTCTCGCCAAGTTGCCCAGGCGGGTCTCGAACCCACTCACCTCAGCCTCCCAAAGCGCGGGATTACAGGCTGAGCCACTGAGCCGGCCCATTTTTTTTTTTAAGAGACGATGTCTTGCTCTGTTGTCACCCAGGCTGAAGTGCAGTGGCACGATCATACCTCACTGCAACCTCGAACTCCTGGGCTCAAGCAATCCTCCAGCCTCAGTCTCCTGAGTTCCTGGGACTACAGATGTGCACCACCACACCTGGCTCCTGGCTCTCAGAACATCCTAGGAAAATCTAGGGTGGGGGACAGGAAGCATGAACACACAGGCCTTCCCTCAGAATGCATCAGTTGCCCAGCCTTCCATTAGGTGCCATGGAGCATGTAGAGATGAGGACAGAACTGGCAGAGTCCAGCAGTCAGGAAGATGGACAACACTGCCAGGACAATGGCAGTGGGTGCCCCGAGAGTTTACCCAGGTGAGACAAGTCACTCCAGCACTCAGGATTCCTGCTGGGGAGGACAGCGAGGGCTCCTCCAGGCATACCATTGGCTCCTACTGCTGAAGTCGCGGACTCCATGGCCCAGCTCACTCCAGCCCAGCTCCAAAGACTGTGCCGCTTCTCCAGCAACCCAGGCCGATATCACCTAAAGGTCTTGGTTCTCTCATCTCTGGAATGGAGCTGATAATAATAGCCACTAACCACTGAGTACTAACTATATACTAGGAACTTACCTAAATTACTTCTCAACCTGAAAGGCATAGATGTTTGTGTTTCATTGATGATGAAACTGAGGCTGAGAGTCCAGGGACCCAAGGTCCAAGCAGAAGACTGGATTATTAGTCTTCCCCAATAGAATGACATATTCCCAGCCTTTGGCCTGTAACTCCGCAGCACTCTCCACTGTGGGAAGAGCTTATTCCCTGCCCCATGGGTGCTGGGCACGTCCATGTGACCCTCCTGGGCCCATGGAATGTGAGTGGAAGGGTATGACAGAAGTGAGGCTTGAAGCATGCTGTGTGGGTGGCTTAGGTTCCGGGGTCGGGCAGTCATGCCCCCAGGCAGCCACTGCCCTTTCAGTCCGGACACCAGAATAAAACAAGTGGTAGAGAGCTGAGCCCAGCTCGAGGCCCAGAGCTGAGCGTAGCTGACCCACCCCCTGAAGCCGAGCCTAGCCACCGAGGCCAGCTCACACCAGTGGGGCCGCAGGTGACCTGCAAGCAACTGCTGTAACCAAAGAGACTAGGGGTGGTTTGTTACAAAGCATCATGCCAGCAATTGCTGCCTGATACAACACAGGGCTGGGTTACAAAGCCAGATGTATTTGAAGCCAAGCCCTTGCTGTTTCCCTATGGTCTAGGAAACTCCAGGTGAGAAAATCCAGTAAAAATGTCAGGCACCTCTGGGGCTGGGAAAACACCTCTTATCAACAGGGTGTCTGAATGAAACGTAATTGTACACCTAACCCTTAACTGTACCCCACAAAACCATAATAAAAATACTGATTAATTATTAAAAAAAAAAGTCAGGCACCACGTTAAAAATCAACACAAAATGCTAGTTACTAATTTTATTTATTGTCACTTTTAAAAAAATTATGTTGATGACACTAGTCATTACAGGATTCCTGGGGACATTTGGGAGTTACAATGCCCAGGCTTTTGAGAGAGACAGTCATTAGGCAACACTAAGTATGTTCAGTAATAACAGGTTCATGGGCACCTGACACTTGGAAGTTTATATTTTCCAATCCATGACTTAATTAAGCCAATTAGAGACTAGTAAAGCAGAAAGTATTATCCTCATGTCATAGGTGAATAACTCAGAGAGACAAATGATTTGCCCAAGATCACAGCTCAGGAACTGACAGGGAAGATCTGAGTGCCGTCTGCATGGCTCCTGGTTCAACACTTCCAATAACTCCATGTACCCCACCCTCCCACTCCCCCACGTCCCTCCCCGGCAGCACGGGGGTGCCTGATGGGCACAGGGTGCTCAGGAGGTGCAGGCAGACAGTGGGAAGGGATGGGGGGGGTGGGTACTGGGTTACAACAGCATGGTTAGCAGGGCCCGAGAAACTTTGCTCGAGGAGATGCCAGCCTGAAGTGGCTCCCAGCTCCCACACCCACCTCTGGGCATTCAGACACCAGACACAAATGCCCAGGTAGAGAAGAAGGGGCAGATGGCAAGGCTTCCTGAGGAGGTTCCCAGGCCGTTCCCCAAAAATACACAGCCGGGAAAGCAGGGCCAGGCAGCCCTCAGCTCAACTTTGAGCAACAGCCCTCGAACAAGGTGGGGCTTACTTCACCTCGGCCAGAAAGACATCGCGGGTACAACGTGTCCTTTCCTCTCAGCTCTCCTGGAAGACAGCTTTCCCACCCTCACCATGCTCTAGTGAACCCTGAAACGAGACTGCAGATCCTCCAGCCCCCATTCCCATGCTCAGCACTGGAACTTGACCTTCCACATTCACTGGCTATGTTCTGACTCCCCGTGAGCCTGTTGAAATTTAAAAGTCACATTGGTGGCTTTTCCTGATTTTAAAGTAAGGCATGGTGCTGGTGGCACATTAGGGACTTGCTGGCTTTTTTTTTTTTTTGAGTCGAGGTATTGCTTTGTCACCCAGGCTGGAGGGCAGTGGCACGATCACTGCAGCCTCCAACTCTTGGGCTCAGGTGATCCTTTTGCTTTAACCTCTAGAATAGCTGGGATCACAGGTGGGACCCACCATGCCTGGCTAATTTTTAAAATTTTTTTATTTTTTAGAGATGAGGTCTCGTTATGTCACCTAGGCTGGTCTCGACCTCCTGACCTCAAGTGATCCTTGAGCCCCACCTCAACCTCCCAAAGTGCTGGGATCACAGCATGAGCCACGGCACCAGACCCTGAAAGACATTTATGTACTAGGAGCACAAGTATTCATTCATTTAATCCTCACAACCCTGTGATGTAGGGTCTCTTCACCCATTTTACAGATGAGGAAAGTGAAGCCCAGAGAGGTTAAGGAACTTATTTAAGGTCACACAGCCAGTGTGTGTGGCAGAGCCAGGATTTGAACCCAGGCAGCCCGTGGTAACCTCCCACTCCTTTGCCTTCCTACATGCTCTATGTAAATCGTCTCTGCCTGGGCTGTGACAACGTCCCCCAAGGCTGGAGGAACACCCTGCTTTTGACTCCCAGCACACTGCCTGGGGTCACTCGCTTCGTTGTCCGTGGTCAACTAGAATGTAAACCCACCGAAGGCATCTCTCTGAATGAACACTGCACCCCCTGTGCCTGGCACAGAGCCTGGCATATTGGGTGCTCCTCAGCTGTTGGACTGGTGAAGGCTCCATGAGGGGTGGCACTGGTGACTCATCTTACATGTCAGAAACGGAGGCCCTGAGACACTGACTTGGCACACACCCAGCAGGGAGTCAGTCAGCGTGAGCCCAGCCCTCCCTACTTCTGGACTCCATACTGGACATCAGATTGTTTACTCTTTGCAGTGACTGCCTCATGTCACTCAACTTACCTGATTGGCATTTGGGCTCATGACAGTTTTTCACTCTGGCAGACAGCTGTCATAAAAGCTTTGTGCCATGGTTGCCCACTCTTTAAGCGTTTCTAAAACCCAGACTCTCCGACTGAGATTGTTGGGTCTGCACATTTGAGCCTGAATACTACTAGGCTGCCCTCCAAACAGGTGGTCTGATTTTCTACCTCCCTTCCCCTAAGGCATGAGAACACCTGTTTTCTGTACTGGGTGTGTTTGCAACTCCCCAGAGTCCATGTTAGAGGTTTTTGGGATACTTTCTAAAGGTGTTTAAACTAGAGAAGCTGTCTCCTAAGAGAACCGACTTTCTTGGTAGTTATCACAAATGTTTTTATTTTGGACTCTTTTGTTTTGTTTTAGAGACAGCATCTTGCTCTGTCATCCAGGCTGAAGTACAGCGGTGCAATCATAGCTCATTGCAGCCTTGAACTCCGGAACTCCCACCTCAGCCTCCCTAGTAGCTAGGACTACAGATGTGTGCCACTTCCTCCACTAAGTTTTGAAAATTTTTGTAGAGATGGGTTCTCGCTATGTTCCCCAGACTTGTCTCAAACTCCTGGGCTCAAGCGATCCTCCCACCTCACCTTCCCAAGGTGCTGGTATTTCAGGGCTGAGCCACCGCCCACCGCCTGAGTTTGGAGACCTTTTGAAAAGACCTCTGCAGTTCCTCTCTCTGGGAACCACATTCAGCTGCCCATGTCCAGTGAGCCCATATGAACCCATGCGATCAGGCCTGAATGACATTAGGATGTTGACACAAAGAGGAGGCAGGGTGATCAAGTGCAGGCAGAGGTCTGCTCCCCATTACTCACCAGGAAACCAGCTACCACCACAGCTCTGTGTGGGAGTTTCTTTTCATGTTGTTTCTGAAAACAAAAGCCATAATCAGCTTGGGAAGAACTTTTCATGAAAAGAGAACCAGAGGCCGGGCTTGGTGGCTCAGGCTGTAATCCCAGCACTTTGGGAGGCCAAGATGAGTGGATTGCCTGAGCCCGCCTGGGCAACTTGGCGAGACCTCATCTCTACAATAGATCAAAAATTAGCCGGGTGT
>NW_007248477.1:124515-124824 GCF_000164805.1 Carlito syrichta
AAAAAAAAAAAAAAAAAAGAAAGAAAAGAGAACCAGAGTAGAGAAGATTGGAAGAGTCGGTGATGTTATCCAGTCTACTCCCATCATCGATCAGAGGAGAAAGTTGAGACCCAGAGATGCTGAGTAACTAACTCAAGGTCACACAGAACAACAGAAAAAGAAGCTGCAGAACCCAGTTTAAAGCCAGATATGCCAACTTCCAGCTGAGTGTCTTAGTCCATTTTGTGCTGCTACAACAGAAGACCAAGCCGGGCTCAATGGCTCAGCCTGTAATCCCGCGCCTTGGGAGGCTGAGGTGAGTGGATTGCC
>NW_007248477.1:124921-131865 GCF_000164805.1 Carlito syrichta
AAAAAAAAAAAAAAAAAAAAGAAGACCAAGGACTGGGTAATTTATAAGAAACAGAGCCTATGAGCTGGTGAGGGTCTTCTTGCTGCCTCCTCCTGAAAAGGAAGGGCTAAGGGACAAGAGATTTCGGGGGATGGGGAGAGGAAGAACTCATCCTTTGTAAGAGCACCACTCTCATGATAACAAAGTCACTCTTGAAATAATGGCATTAATCCATTCATGAAGGCAGAGCCCTCATCACTTCTCAAAGACCCCACCTCTCAACACTGCAGCACTGGAAATTAAACTTCCAACACATTAACCTTAGGAACACATTCAAATTATAGCACAGGTGCTTCTGAAAATGACAGGGAAGTCGGGCTTTTTTTTTTTTTCAAGTTGAAGTCTCACTTCATCGCCCAGGCTGGAGTGCAGTGGCATGCTCACAGCCACCGCAGTGTTGACCTGCTGGGTTCCAGTGATCCTTCGACCTCAGCCTTCCAAGTAGCTGGAACTACAGGTGCACACTACCACACCCGGCTAATTTTTGATTTATTGTAGAGATGAGGTCTCGCCAAGTTGCCCAGGCTGGTCTCGAACCCACGGGCTCGGGCAATCCACTTGCCTTGGCCTCCCAAAGAGCTGAGATTACAGGCTCAGCCACCAAGACTGGTTTGGGTTTTTTTTTTTGTTTTTTTTTTTTGAGGCAGGATCTTTCTCTGGCATCCAGGCTGGAATGCAGTACGGTGATCATAGCTCACTGCAGCCTCGATCTCTCCTGCCTCAGCCTCCAGAGTAGCTGGGACTATAGGCATGTACCTTCATGCCTGGCTAATTATTTTTATTATTTTTTGTAGAGATGAGGTCTTGCTATGTTGCCCAGGCTGGTCTCAAACTCCTGGACTCAAGTAATCCTCCTGCCTCAGCCTCCCAAAGTGCTGGGATTATAGGTGTGAGTCAACATGCCTAACCTAAAGTTGGGCTTCTTGAAAAGGGATTTCTGAATAAAAGTCATAGTAACATACATATGTGCCTTTGCGTGTGCTGTCCCACTGCCCTGGGGTTCCCTTCTCTGCCTAATTGCTGGAACTCCTTCACATCCTTTAATACCCAAATACTTGTTACCTTCTGTGTCACTCTCTGATTCTCCAGGGCAGCTGGCTGTTCCCAGCTCTCTGTTCCCGGGCCCTGACCTTACCCCAGCACTCAGAACATGCTATGGTGGAGCTGGTTCTCTTCCAGGGGAGCAAAGATTCCTCAAATGCAGAGATGGACCAAATTCATCTTTGCAACCCAGCACATAACTTGAGCTTAAAGGATGGACTTTGGACCACAAACTCCACAAGGGAGGGGTTTATCCCTCTGCCCCAGTTCCCAGCTCACCGTGTGAGCTCAGGCAAGGCTTGTGGCTGTCAAAGGCATCTGGAGAGGGAAGTGTGGCAAAGTGTGGAGCATCTAATTCTGGCTGTGGAGCTTTCGACAGACGCTCCCAGAGGTGCCAAGCAGGCTAGGCTGACAGTGAGTGGGGACTAGAAGGCACGAGAAGTTCTCATGTGTGTTCAGGCCCCAGGGCTGTGGAGCGCTGCAGAGATGATCTCATCTGTGTGAACTCTGTCCCTGCTCTTCAGTGCTCCTTCTGTGAGGCCTGCCTCTTCTGGCAACAGGACCCGTCCCCAGTCTGAGGCATTCAGACCTCAGGACTGTACAGCAGGAAGGCGGCAGAGAGGGAAGGAGCAGGTCAGGCTAAGAAACACGTGACTGATCACACACTTATTTTACAGGGCTTAGGGGGAAAAACAGGAGTGACTACAGCCACAAAACAGTCCGTATGCAACGATGACCGACTCTCAGAAGGTGGGTAGGGGCCCATGGGCGCTGGGCTTGCTTAAGGGTGTTAGAAAGGAACACACGAAACGCTGAAATGTGGGGTTTCATTGTATCCAGTTTACTTCAGTTTGAATACAATCTGGTGCCCAGACTACGACAGACAGACATGGAAGACAAGGAGTCACTGAGCGAGCCTCAACACGGAGAGGCAAGTAAGCACGGCGGTATTCTATGATCAGAGCTCCCAAGGCTCTTGCTCAGCCCGGGGAGACAACAGACACGTTTCACAACAATATGAGATATATTAACAGGAGACTTGGACTTCCAATGGCACCCAAGGGATCTTAGTATCTCTGCCTTCTCCAGAGGAGCCTTAGGCAAAGGAGGTGGGAAGAGTGTGGCCTGCCAAGCATGAGCTGGGCACATCACATGCACCCTTTCCCTTAATTCTAAGAGTAGTAGCTCCACTTACAGATGGGGAAATCGAGGTATCAGATTGTGAACCTGCACCTCCTGTTTGCTGGAGCCCAAATCCTTCCATGCATGCCACACTGTCTCCCACAGGGATAGAGCAGGCTCTGGGGAAGAGGCAGGGGACTCAGATGAAAAGTGGCAGCAGCCTCACCCAAATAGAAGACTCAGCAACTGACACTGTCCCTGTCATTCAGTGCTGAGCCTGGATCAGACCCACACAGAACAATGTCTGCAGATTTCAGTGCTACAGGTGAACTTCTGGAGCAACCCTGCACCTGTCCCCTTTGGTGCAAACATGAAACTCAGAAGCGATCCCAATCCTTTCAACAGGCCCCTGCCGCCTGCCTTGCCCTCACCGCCGGCTGATGGCTGTGGACTCTGGAGGGTCCCATCTTGACACGGATTCCTAAGTCTATGGCCACATCCAGTGTCTCACTGCCTGTGTTTTCTGCCCCTCAGGGGTGCAACGTATCACGCCTCATGTTTTGATCAATAAAGTCAGCATGCAGCTTGATAAGGTTTGAAATATCTTAAATATGACTTTATATTTAAAAAAAAAGTACCCTGAAGATTCATCCTCAAGCTCCTAACAGCCTAAGCTGGTTAAGCCAGCCAAGCGCTTATCAGTTAATTCCATTATCAGGCGTGATGAGGGTGGGACGAAGGCAGCGCCCAGGGTGATGCTCCAAACAGCAAGGCTGGGTTTGAAAGGCTTAAGGTGGCAGTCTGGGGAGGGGAGGAGACATCTTCCCATAGTGTGGAACTGTGCCCTTGCAGGACGGCAGTGACAAGGTTTCGAGCCCTTCCTAGGACTCACAGTGAAGGCCACAGAATGGCAAACTGGAAGCTGAGGAGTGCTGCCGAGGGGACAGGTGAGGCCAGCGGGCCCAGCAGCTGACCAGGCCCAGTTCAGCCTGGCACAGCCTTAGCTGGGCCTGGTCCAGTTGTGATGCAAGTAACAGTAGGCGGACCCAAGTCATGCTGCCACTGAATAAGGATGATTCTGCACACACGCTGACTTCTCGCCATGAGAAGGAGGCATTTCGGTTCACTTCTGAATTGTAATCTTGTTCAGATGTAACCAGGTCCTGGGCCACCTCAGGGTGGTTGATGCACTCAGCAAATGAACCTGAAGCACTGTTGTCTACACCAAGTGGTTAGGAAAGTCTCAGCACAAACACGCATTTTGCAAAATGACTAACTCAGTTTTACATTCACCAGGTTATTATTAAAACACCTGCTTTCCAGTTTTATTCTTAACAGAGAAAACAGCCCTGTGAGGTGGAATTTATATTACAAGCTCAGAATTTGGTTTATAAAAAGTAAATTAGTGTTCTAAAAAAAACCCCTCCAAACAAGCCACGCATGCCAAGGTGCAGCTCTGAAGCTGTGAGGCATTCTCAGGGGTTTTGTTGACAAAGAACAAGTACTATGGTTGTAATTCACAACTATAAAGTATGCACTCAAAAAAGAAGAGAAAAGAGGTAACCTAATTGCTCCAAAACCCAACATATCATAAAAGACAAGACAGACAGAAAACTGTCACTGTCACCACATAAGAATCATCCAGCACTCAGCTGAGAGGCACTGACAGTTCAACAGGCGGCTGTTTTGGCGGCTACTCACAAGCCAGGTGCAATAGTTAACATTCCACGAATGAAACAAATGCTATAACCAGAGAGTGTATTTCAGGTGTTGGGGTGTTTTATAAAGAGCACTGCCGGAAATAAGTGCTTATACAAAACTGACCAGACAGAGATACTATTAATAACAACAGTCACAGCCACAGAAATCAGAAGACAGCTAGAGTTGGGAGGTGGCAGACAGCTGTCCTGAGGCTCCAGGCTCCCCTGAAGCTGCACAACGGAGGCTTTCCTGACTCTGTCCCCTCCCCTCCAGGAACAAAAGGGTGTTCCAGATTAAGGCCAGGTCTTGCCAGGGACAAAAAGTGCCTGACTGGGAATGGTGGTGCCTGTGACACAGGTGATGTCGCCAAGAAGAATCCGAAGACTAAACTCGCTCCTCAGACTCCACCACCACCCAAAAACTGCCTGGTGAGTGTCTCCACTGAAATGAGGTCAATAATTTAGCCAGGTAACTAAGCAAAGTAAGTGAAAAATAGATTAACCAGTGTCCTGCTGTGCCCCCTTTGCCTCTCTTTTATTTCTTGTAACTGTCTCGCTTCAAATTCAAGCTAGAGCACTGGGGAGGAAGTCCTGGGGAGAAGGATTTCCGGTACCAAAACCCGTATGTCCCATACCAACCCAGCAAGCCAAACAAGGTGCCGAACACCTTCTGGGACAAGTCATGGAAATACACAGCCGTGCACAGAAACATCAGCACCCAGATGAAGGTCAGGAAGCCCAGGGCGACAACCAGCATGGTGATGGCAGCGTGCAGGCTGTGGCTGCGGTCTGTCTTCACCTCGTGCAGCACAGACATCTCCTCGACGATCATGAGGGCGCAGAAGGTCAGCAGGAAGGAGTGGCCTGAGATGTCGAAGCCGTGCCAGAAGCCTCCTTCCCTGTGGCACTGCTGCTTGCTCTCGTGCTCCTTCCTGAGCCCCTCGAGGGTTGGCGACTGGTAGCAGCTGCCCGTGTAGTGTTCCACCTTGGAGAAAATGGCTGTGCACACATACCAGATGGCTGTGCCCACCAGCAGGGTGCTCAGCCGCCGCAGGACCAAGCCAGCCCTGCCAGTCAGGTGGTAGTTGGTGAGGGCGATGAAGGGCAGCAGGAGACAGAACGTCCAAGCCCAGGCCACCTTGACAAAATACCTATCAGAGAGGAGAGTGGAAGGAAGAGATGGAGCACGGTGGAGAAGACACAGGGTCCCGGCTTGAGTCTCTAGATTGCCGAGGGAGGGAGGCCGAGAGAGCCTGATGGAAGCTGCAGACCAAGACAGCGGTTGCTATAGCTGCATTTCCTAGGTATCTTAAATGTATTAACAGTTCAATCCTTCACACTATGAGGTGGGTGCTGCTACTACCCCCATTTCACAGATAAGAAAACCGAGGCACAGAGAAACCTCATACCCAAAGTGGAGGTGGTAAGTGGTAGAGCTAGGATTCAAATCCAGGGCCTGTGGTCTTAAGCTCGATGCTATTTGCTCACGAAAGTGAGAAGTGAGCATCTACAGAATGCCAGGAGCTTCTGCACACTTTCAGTTTCCCAGAATGCTCCCATTTATCCTGTGAGGAAAGTATCATTGTCCCATTTTCCAGACAAGGAATCTGAGGCTCCGAAAAGTTCGGTGTCTTGCCCAGGGTCACACTCACACAACCAGCAAGCAGTCTGGCCAGCCCCAAAGCTGATGCTTTTTCTCCCAGGCCACAGTTCTTTCCTAAAGGGCAGAAATTGTCTTGGAACAAAGAGCTTTATTTCAAGCCAAAAGACTCTGACTTGACTTGCTACCAGCCCTCTCCAGGCCTCAGTTTACCAGGTGCTGATTAGAGCTGGGGGATCAGATGATGTTTAAGATCCCTTCTAGAGCCCGTGATGCGTAAGTTCCCTTCATTAATCAGCATACAGGCTTGGAACAGACCGTCAGAATCCATGGCTACCCCCAGGCAACAGGACTGGCCTGGCAGGCTGCTTGGTTTCCAGGCCAGATAAGGCAACAGTTGCCTGTCGGCCTGCCCTGTGCTCACGAAGGTGGCTGACCTAGACACGCAGGGCAGAGACTTGGGGCTTGTACAGCTCCTATGGTCTATTCTTAGCCCAGCCTCTGCCGGTGGGTGAGAACAGAAGGTGGGCCAAGGACAGAGAACTCTTTCCCAGATTCCAGTGGCTTCTCAGGCACCACCCTGAGAGCCTGTCACTCAAATATTCACTGGGACTGATAAGGAGGATCTAGTCCAGGCTGAGACTGGGCTTTCAGGCATTTGATGAAACAGCCTAGGAGAGAAAGCAAGGTTTTACACAGACAGCTGACCAGGCAGGGTGGCTCATACCTGTAATCCCAGCACTCTGGAAAGCCGAGATGGAAGAACGGCTTGAGCCCAAGAGTTTAAGATCAGCCTGGAAAACACAGCAAGACCCCATGTCTTACAAAAAAAAAAAAAGAAATTAGCCAGGCATGGTGGCACACACCTGTAGCCCCAGTTACTCTGGAGGCTGAGACAGGAGGATTGCTAGAGCCCAAAAGTTCAAGGCTGCAGTGAGCTCTGATAACATCACTGTACTCCAGCCTGGACAACAGAGCAAGACGAATGAAAGAATGAATGAATACATAAATAAGTAAATAAATGCAACAAAAAATTTAAAAAGCAGACAACCAACGTGGGGCTGACTCTCAGGAGATGCTAGAGACACTAACTCTGCCGAAGGATCAGGCTCACATTAAGGGAGTAGTTTGATGGGAGTAGTTTGATCCTTCAGAATTTCCTAGAGCTCCCCTTTACTGCTGCAACATTGTATTTGTGCAATAAACTTTTATTTATTTATTTATTTATTTATTTTAAAAAGGAAAGACAAGGAGCAGGCGGGTGGAGCTAGGAGATGGCTCCAAGAGCCCCGCGGGGATTGCCTTTCTGGACCACCGCCATCCTGCCACGCACTCCGGGCGGCTGACACGGCCCAGGAGATCCAGGTGAAAGGTCAAGGACTCCGGGGGGCGATCGGGGCCCGGGGGCTCTGCCGCGGGCTGGGGCGAGGCTTTCACAGAGG
>NW_007248477.1:132489-170617 GCF_000164805.1 Carlito syrichta
CGCCACCGCCGCCAGGCGGCGCGCTCCGGAGACTGCGGGTCCCGGGGAGCGCCTGCGTCTCGCTCTGGTCTGGGAAAAAGCTCTCGTGCAAGTATTTGCTGGAGGTTGGGGAACAGTAACCGCAGCCTTTAGAGGTGGAGCAGTGGCCACAGCAGCATCTGGTCTCTCAGAGGCACCGCCTCCATCTGAGCCTTAGTTTTCTCATCTGTAAAATGGGGACAAGAGATCAGCCTTTCCTGAGCTAGTTTATCAACTCAAGGGTTCATGATGGTGATCTGGGTATAGGGACACAAGATAAACCCCATGAGAAAGCACATCTGTAAAATAGTTACTCAATTTAAAGTTTAAATGTTCATGTTTATTTCCATTTTTGAAACAGTACTCGCGAAGCTAAAGCGAGAGGATCACTTGAGCCCAGGGGGGCGAGACCAGCCTGGGAAGCATAGCGAGACCCATCTACAGAAAATGACCAACAAAACAGCTATGTGTATGGAATGAAAATGCTGGAGGTTAACGGAGGTCACATGAGCATGTTGGTGACCCCGTCACTCAGTCTGTCATGGAGCTAAACCCCTCACTCCCTGTTATGGGTGGGCGTCTAATCCAGTATCTCTCAACCTTGTCATTCATTGGCCTCTGTGTTCGTTTCCTACGGTAAACCTAACAAATTACCATAAGGCCGGTTTAAACTTTTTTTCTTTTTTTTTTGAGTCGTGATCTCACTTTCTTGTCCAGGCTGGAGTGCAGTGGCATGCTCATGATCACCGCAGCCTCGACCTGCTGGGCACAGGAGATTCTTCTACCTCAGCCTTCCAAAGTAGCAGGAACCACAGGCACAGGCCACCACGCCCGGCTAATTTTTTTTCTTTATTGTGGAGACGAGGTCCACCAAGTTGTCCAGGCTGGTCTCAAACCCCTGGACTCAGGCAATCCTCTTGCCTCCGCCTCCTAAAGTGCTGGAATTACAGGCGTGAGCCACTGCAACTGGCCAGACTTATCTTTTTAGGGGACGTCATTCAACCTAGGACAGCCACCTTAACTACTTTTGCTATGTCCCTATACCATTCTATTATTTACTTAATATTTTTCTTTAAGCAATACATGTTTAAAACTTAAATAACAGGCCACGAGTGGTGACTCACGCCTATAATCCGAAGCACTTTGGGAGGCTGAGGTGAGAGGATTGCCTGAGCCCACAGGTTCGAGACAAGCCTGGGCAAGTTGGTAAGATCTCATCTCTACAATAAATCAAAACATTAGTCGGGGCTGGGCACGGTGGCTCAGCCTGTAATCCCGCGCTTTGGGAGGCCGAGGTGAGGGGATTGCCTGAGCCCGCGGGTTCGAGACCCGCCTGGGCAACTTGGCGAGACCTCATCTCTACAATAAATCAAAAAATTAGCCGGGCGTGGTAGCGCACGCCTGTAATTCCAGCTACTTAGAAGGCTGAGGCAGAAGGATTGCCAGAGCCCAGAAGGTCGAGGCTGCAGTGGCTGGGAGCGGCCACTGCACTCCACTCTGAGAGACAGAGTGAGACTCCAACTCAAAAAAAAAAAAAAAAAATTAGGTGTGGTGGCACGTGCCTGTAATTCTAGCTACTTGGAAGGATGAGGTGGAAGGATCACCTGAGTCCAGCAGGTAGAGTCTGCGGTGGCCATGAGCGTACCTCTGCACTCCAGCCTGGGCGACAGAGTGACACCCCATCTCAAAAAAAAAGAAATCTCATGTCCCCACACCAGGGATAACTACCACACTCTGGGAAAATATTATCTGATTTCTGCCTACCTTGAACTGATGTGTAAAGTCTTGTGCAGAGAACCAAAAAATCCATAAAAATAAAAATCCCTGAAAACCATCGTAAGATGATCTTCATATCTGTAAACTGTGTTTATCTGGTCAGAGTTCTTACGGAGCAAGATGACTCCAGCCTTCCAAAACCTAGGTTTAAAAAAGGAAATATAGCCGGGCTCGGTGGCTCAGCCTGTAATCCCGTGCCTTTGGGAGGCTGAGGTGAGTGGATTGCCTGAGCCCACGGGTTCGAGACCCGCCTGGGCAGCGAGACCTCATCTCTGCAATAAATCAAAAAATCAGCCAGGTGTGGTAGCGCACGCCTGTAATTCCGGCTACTCGGAAGGCTGAGGCCGAAGGATTGCCAGAGCCCAGCAGGTGGAGGCTGCGGTGGCCGGGAGCGGCCACTGCACTCCAGTCTGGGCGACAGAGCGAGACTCCAACTCAAAAAAAAAAGGGAAATATAGTGACAATTATGCCAACTTGGCTTTTCACGGTTGAGAATAAAAACTACACAGCTGGAAAGGCGTTATTTGTGAAGACAGCTTGTAAATAGCATCTGAACCCGTTCCTAGCGCCTTGAGGCTGGCAGCTGATCAATTACTGTTGCTTTCCACAGCAAACAGCAAAATAGTCAGGAGAAAGAAGGCTAGGTCTGAGTGCCAGCTCCACTCCTTGTTAGCTGGGTGATTCCCCCAAGTAAAATCCAGATGCTGATCCCCAGCCCAAGAAAGAGAGAAAGACTGCTGGGTGAACAGAAACACAAGCTGTCACCCAAAGGGACTACCAAAAAGTACCTCCTGAAAGTTTCAGGATGTGTATTTCTGTAGAAAGGAAATGGGTGTGTTTCATTTGAAACTATGCAGTTTCATTCTTGGGTTTTTTTTTTTAGGTGGAGTCTCACTTTTGTTGCCCAAGCTGGAGTGCAGCAGTGTGATCATAGCTCACCAGAACCTCCAACTCCTGACCTCAAGCAATTCTCCTGCCTCAGTCTTCCAAAGCGAGGACTCTATACCTTACCCAGCTAATTTCTAAAAAATTTTTTGTAAGGATGGGATCTCTCACTATGTTGCAGGCTGGTCTTGAACTCCTGAGCTCAAGCAGTCCTCCCACTTCAGCCTCCCAAAGCAACTGGAATTACTAGTACAAGCTACTGTGCTGGTCACCATTCCTGGAGATTCTTGAAGACTGGATTAAATCCAGGCCTGAAAAATTGTTGCAGGTGTCTACAGCAGTTTTCATATTTTAAAAGGTTTTCAGACCATATTAGGAAATTCATATCTATGATGTAAATCCAGTGGTGTGTGAGAACCAACTCATAGCAGCCTGTGAGAGCTGACTGTTACATTTTCAGAACTTTTGCAAGCTGATGGTCCAACACAACCATGTGAAGGATTGTACCATATAAGCTACCTATCAAGCTGAAAATACTCAAAACCAGTCGGTCCTGATTATTTTACTATGTTTTACTATGAGCTATGTTCTTGGGGTCACTTGTGTCCATTGCACTGTGTGGTCTGCTCCTGTGCAACCCCTCCCAACTCTGTATTCAGTGAGGTCACAGTGGCACCTTGAAATCAGCATGACTGGAGTATTTACATAGGAAAATTGGCAAGTGCTGCAAATAAGGACTTTCTTGGGTTTGTTTATATCGGGATGCAACTTCATTTGTCAAAACATGGTTGAAATGAAGTTGTGGGTTGGCTAGGGATACATGAGTCCAACAAAAATCCATGAAAGCATTCTGTGAGAATCAATGAGCTGTACTTACAGTAAAAAGTATTTATATATTTCTTTATTTGTAAATAATGTGCCACACATTCTTTTATATTAAGAAAAATTTGGCCAGGCACCCTGGCTCATGCCTGCAATCCCAGCAGTTTGGGAAGGAGAGGCAAGAGGATTTCCTGA
Source organism: Carlito syrichta (assembly GCF_000164805.1). Taxonomy (NCBI): domain Eukaryota; kingdom Metazoa; phylum Chordata; class Mammalia; order Primates; family Tarsiidae; genus Carlito; species Carlito syrichta. Next base: position 136,186 of record NW_007248477.1, read on the forward strand.
GTCCATGGGTTTGAGACCAGCCTGGGCAACATGGCGAGACCTCATCTCTACAATAAATCAAAAAATTAGCCAGGCATGGTAGCACATGCCTATAGTTTCAGCTACTTGGAAGGTTGAGGTGGAAGGATCACCTGAGCCCAGCAGGTCCAGCAGTAGCAATGAGCAGCATGCCACTGCACTCTAGCCTGGGTGACAGTGAGACTCTGACTCAAAAAAAGAGAGAAAAATCTATGATAAACATATGTATGTATATAATTATACATAATCCCCTAGAGAACCATGTGTTAAACATCTATCAGCAAACTGATTGTGATCTAAGACATACATTAAAATGTATATGTAGCATGTAAGTTAATATATATGCTAATAGGTATATAGATATAGGTATAACTTCATGAATTTCTCTACCATGTATGAGGCACTCTGATATTTTCTCTACCATGTATGAGGCACTCTGATATTTTCCCTTTTATTAATTTATTTATTTTTAAAATTTTGTGTAGGGATAAGGTCTAACTGTGTTACCCAGGCTGGTCTTGAACTCCTGGGCTCAAGCAATCCTGCTACCTCAGCCTCCCACAGTGCTGGGATTACAGGTGTGAGTCATCACGCCTAGCGATATTTTCTACTCAATTATCAATTCAATCCAATTATTTAAAATCCAGGTCATGACCCACTGGATTGAGTTTACAACTCACTGATGGGTGGGGATCTGCATTTTGTAAAGCTCTGTATTCAGAGATTTTTAAGGCATTAGAAAATAATGCTCCTGCCTTTTCCCACCAGAGGGTGATACAAGACCACAAATATCAGGGTTCTCCCTGCTTGCGTCTTCAATGGCACCACCTAATTGTTAGTTTTCAGACTTCATTTATTTCTTCTACAAATACTTGCTAGAATTGTATGGTCTCTGCACAAATAAATGGAAACATATCCAGTATTCATGGATTAGAAGAATTAATATTGTTAAAGTGTCCATACTACTCAAAGTGATCTACAGAATCAGTGCAATCTCTATCAAAATTCCAAAGTCCTTTTTCATAAAAATAGAAAAAAAATTCTAAAATTCATGTGGAACCAAAAACAAAACAAAGCAAATAGCCAAGACAATAATAAGCAAAAAGACCAAAGCTGGAAGGCATCATACTACCTGATTTCAAGCTATACTACAAAATGACAGTAATTCAAACAGCACGGTACTGACATAAAAGTAGACACAGAAACCAAAGGAACAGAGTAGAGAGCCCAGAAGTGAACCCAAACACATGTGGTCAATTGATTTTCAATGAAGGTGCCAAGAATGTACAATGGGAAAACGACAGTCTCTTCAATAAATAATGTGGGGAAAGCAGGATATCCACATACAGAAAAATGAAACTGGATCCCAGTCTTACACCATCTATACAATCAACACAAAATGGATTCAAGACTTGAATATAAGATTTGAGACTATAAAACTACTAGAAGAAAAAAGGGGAAAAACTATACAACATCTGTCTTTGCAGTGGATTTTTAGATTTAACACCAAAAGTACAGGCAACAAAAGCAAAAATAGACAAAAAGGATCATTCCTAAATCAAAAGCTTCTACATATTGGGAAAAAATATTCACAAGCCATGCATCTGATAAGGAGTTAATATCCAAAATAACCCCTATAAGGAGTGGAAAAAAAAAAAATCTGTAAAAAGGAAACTGACAATCTAACTTAAAAATGAGCAAATGACTGTGTGTGATAACTCATAGCTGTAATCCCAGCTTCTTAGGAGGTTGTGGGGGGGGGATTGTTTGAACCCAAGAGGTCGAGGCTGCAATGAGTTGACTGTGTCACTGCACTGTAGCCTGGCCAACAGAGTAAGATTCCATCTCTCTAAAGAGAAAAAAAAAGAAAGAAAGAAAAGATATTTCTCAAAAGATGACATACATAGAAATGGACAACTATATGGAAAGTCCTCAAAGAATGAAAAATAGAATTACCATATGTTCCAGAAGTCCTACTCTGGGTATTTACCCAAAATATTTGAAACCCGTATGTCAAAGAGACATCCACACTCCCATGTTCAATTGCAGCATATTCACAACAGCCAAGTGATGGAATAAACCGAAAGGTCCATCAGTGGATGTGGTATATGAATATATATATATATATATATATATATATATATATATATATATATATATATATATATATGGAATACTATACAGCCTTTAAAACAAAAAGAAATTCTGTCATTTGTGACAACATGGATGGAATTGGAGAACATTATGCTAAGTGAAATAAGTCAGGCACAAAAAGATATATACCATTTGTTCTCACTTACAGGTGGAATCTAAAACAACCAAACATGTAGAAAAAGAGAGTAGAATGGTGGTTACCAGAGATTGGGGATGGAGGGACTGGGAGATATGGGCAAAGGGTACAAAGGCTCAGTTAGACAGGAGGAATAAGTTGTAAGCCAGGTGGAGTGGCTCACCCCTTTAATCCCAGCACTTTGGCAGGTGGAGGCAAGAGAACTTCCTGAGCCCAAGGGATCGAGACCAGTCTGGGCAATGCTGCGAGACCTTGTCTCTACAATAAATCAAAACATTAGCTGGGTATGGTGGTGCATGCCTGTAGTTCCAGCTACTTGGAAGACTGAGGCGAAAGGATCACCTGAGCCCAGCAGGTTGAGACTGTGGTGGCTATGAGCGTGCCACTACACTCCAGCCTGGGCAACAGAGTAAGACTCCAACTCAAAAAAAAATAAAGTAAAATAAAATAAAATTAAAATAAATAAAGTCGTTTCTTTCTGAGAGCACAGCATGGTGAATATAGTAAATTCTTAACAGTGTACTGCCCATTTCAAAATCACCGAGTGTAAATATCACATATTCTAACCACAAAGAATGATAAGTATTTGAGGGATAAATATGTTAATTGGTTTGACTTAATTATTTTACATTGTATTTATAAATCATAACATCACTTTGTACCCATACAACTATACTTTGTCAATTTATAACAATTAAAAAATTGTTTTTTAAAGTATATGGTCTCTGACCTTAAAATCTGGTGAAAGTGATCACCGTTAATTTATTCAATCAGAGCCGGGCTTGGTAGCTCAGCCTGTAATCCCACGCCTTTGGGAGGCTTAGGTGAGTGGATTGCCTGAGCCCACGGTTTCAAGACCCGCCTGGGCAACTTGGCGAGACCTCATCTCTACAATAAATCAAAATGAGCCGGGCGTGGTAGTGCGCACCTGTAATTCCAGCTACTTGGAAGGCTGAGGCGGAAGGATCGCCGGAGCCCAGCAGGTCGTAGCTGCGGTGGCTGGGAGCAGCCACTGCACTCCAGACTGGGTGACAGAGTGAGACTCCAACTCAAAAAAAAGATTTATTCAATCAACTAATATTTATTAACTACTTACTGTACACCCAGCATTGGGCTAGATGTTGGAGATTCTTGTTTTTTATAAGCAAGTGTCCTTAACTACCACAGATTTTTCACCTATTAAAAACACAGTTTCTGTGGGCGCAGTGGCTCAGCCTGTAATCCCAGCACTTTGGGAGGCCAAGGCAAGAGGACTGCCTGAGCCTGGGGGTTCGAGACCAGTCTGGACAACTTGATGAGACCTCGTCTCTACAACAAATCACAAAAACTAGCTGGGCATGGTGGTGTGCATCTGTAGTTCACACTTGGAAGGCTGAGGCAGAAGGATCACCTAAGATCAGCAGGTCAAGGCTGTGGTGGCCATGGTGTGCCACTGCACTCCAGCTGGGTGACAAGAGTGAGACGCCAATTCAAAAAACAAATAAACAAACAAAAAAACAGTTTCTCAGATTTAAGGCAGAATATACAAGATGAGGCTGGATTGTCCCGTCAAACCAGAAAGCAAGGAAGTGTTAAAGCAAATAAGGACACCCTTAGCCGGACATTTTCTCTGTGCCCAGAGCTCTTTCATAACCAAACTTGGAGGCATTTCTTGTAACTGACATAAAAACAAAATAAAACAAAAACAGTCTCTGTCAACCACAAACAGCCAACCAGTCTATTGGTTGTCGACTGAGGTCTTCCAATCACACCATACCCAAACGTCTAGTATAGCCAATTGGATGATTGTTTTGCTTTGCTTCTGTGTTCAGTCCATACCACTGCTCACACTGTAGGAGAGTGGGCTCTTTGGACCTCTTCCAGTGTTGAGAGCTGCCCAGTTCATGAATCATTCTCTGCTCAAATAAACTCTGTTAAGTTTATTTTGCCTGAAGTTGTCCTTTTTACAGTTGCCATAGCTCTTAAAAGCTGCTAAGGTCAGGGGCACACAGAAATCGACAAGAAGCCCTCCCACAGGCCAAAGATGGGACAATTGGAGCATGAATAATAACTGCAGCAGATGGAAACACACAAATGTATTCAAGTCCATGGGTTCATAATGATGCTTAAAAAACTGATGGCCACTTTTGGAGGAACCAACTCATTATTTTGAAAATTTATAAATAAAAGGAAAAAAATCAAGCAAAATTTCCTGCCTTTTCTACGTACATTGAACCACAGAACAACCAAAGAGTAGGTGAGTTTCTTGTCATAGAAACACTGCAACTAGCTGGGTGTTGTGGCTCACATCTGTCATCCCAGCACTTTGAGAGACAGAAGTGAGAGGACTGCCTGAGCCCAGGGGTTCTGGACCAGCCTGGACAACTTAGCAAGACCTCATCTCTACAATAAATAAAAAAATTGGGCTGGGCTCGGTGGTTCAGCCTGTAATCCCGCACTTTGGGAGGCCGCAGGTTCGAGACCCACCTGGGCAACTTGGCGAGACCTCATCTCTGCAATAAATCAAAAAAATTAGCCGGGCGTGGTAGCGCGCGCCTGTAGTTCCAGCTACTTGGAAGGTTGAGGTGGAAGGATCGCCGGAGCCCACCAGGTCGAGGCTGCGGTGGCTGAGAGCGGCCACTGCACTCCAGTCTGGGCGACTGAGTGAGACTCCAACTCAAAAATAAAAAATAAAATAAAATAAAAAAATTAGTCAGGCATGGTGGCACATGCATGTAGTTCAGTTACTTGGAAGACTGAGGTGGAAGGATCACCTGAACTCAACAGGTTGAGGCTGTAGTAGCTGTGAGCATGCCACTGCACTCTAGCCTGGGCGACAGAGTGAGATTCCAACTCAAAAAAAAAAAAAAAAAAGAAAGAAAAGAAAGAAAGAAAAAAGAAAAGAAAGAAACACTACAATTAATAAGTGAAGAAGTAGTTGTAGAATTAGAATATCACCATATGTAACGTGGAAGTAAAAATTTTGGTTTGAAATATTCGTGGGTCACATTTCTTAAGAAGTTTGAAAATATTCATAAAGAGAAAAGTTTAGTAAAAGTAAATACTCAGCAGCACTTTTAACTAAATCTCTAAAAATATACCTTATAAGGTTTAAATTTTTAAAATCAGATTTTTATAATTTTGACCTTTGCACAGAATTTTTTTTTAGGCTTCCTAGAGTCAGATTTTGTATGGCTTCATGTGTACTACAGAAATGAACTATAACCAAAAATATATTTGCCTCAAAAAAGTATTATTTCCTTATTGAAACTGAATGTAATTTCTTAAGCAAACTATATGTACCACGTTTTTCACAAAAGTTTGGAGATTACAGAATTTATCTTGTTTTAGTCTCTCTTAGGCAAATATATCATATCTGAATTTTTTGAAAGTCATTTTAACTTATCTTTTAATTTTGATGGCAGTTTGAGTTTTTTGAAAAGCATAAAATCGCCAAATCTGTGGACTGCCTGGAACTCATCTGAGGTTATGTCTGTGCTTTGGCCAAGAGGGTCATGAACGTATATAAACAAAAGACTATAGGGAAAGAAAACGGAAGCTCATCATGCCCTCTCATAAAGAATGTTTGTTCTTTATAGCCACATTTCATCATAATATCAGTGATTCACAGGGGATCATATTTTCCTGTGATAGAATACCAAAAAATGAGAGTGTTTGTTTCCGCTGGAAAAGAGATCTTTATTCTGACAATGATTTTGGACTGTTTTAAAGTAAGTTGTGTGTACCTCATATTTTTAAAATTAAAAAAAAGAGAAAATAAAGTAAACTGTGTTAGATGCAGTGGCTCACTCCTGTAATCCCAGCACTTTGGGAGACTAAGGTAGGAGAATCACTTGAGCCCAGAGTTCAAGACTAGCCTGGGCAACCTAGTGAGACTCCATGTCTATGAAAATATTTAAAAAGTAGCCAGGCGTGGTGGCTCATGCCTGTAATCCCAGCACTTTGGGAGGCTGAGGCAAGAGGATTGCCTGAGCCCAGGGGCTCAAGACCAACCTGGGCAACATGGCGAAGCCTCATCTCCACATAAATCAAAGTATTAGCTGGGTGTGGTGGTGCATGCCTGTAGTTCCAGTTACTTGGAAGGCTGAAGTGGAAGGATTGTCTGAGCCCAGCAGGTTGAGGTTGCAGTCACCATGAGCATGCCACTGCACTCCAGCCTGGGCGACAGAGGGAGACTCTGACTCAAAAAAAACCAATACAAAACACTATGCCAGGCACAGTGACTCATGCCTATAATCCCAGCACTTTGGGAGGCAGAGGCGAAAAGATTGACTTAGCCCACGGGTTCGAGACCAACCTGGGCAACTTGGCGAGACCTTGTCTTCACAATAAATTAAAAAATTAGCTGGGCATGGTGGCGTGTTCCTGTGGTTCCAGCAGCTTGAAAGTCTGAGGTGGAAGGATTGCCTAAGCCCAGCAGGTTGAGGCTGCAGTGGCTGGGAATGTACCATTGCATTCCACACTCCAGCCTGGGAGACAGAGTGAGACTCCAACTCAAAAAAAAAAAAAAAAAAAAAAAAAATATATATATATATATATATATATATATATATGTTATAACTTATTTATTTGTTTATTTTCTCTCTCCCCTGGAATGTCATCTCCAGAGGGCAGGAAATGCTGTCTGTTTTGCTCACTGATGCATACCAAGTGTCTAGAACTGTCTAGGCATTCAAAAAAATGTTTGTTGTTGTCGAATAAATGAAAGAACCCTTTTTAACACACTACTCTAAAGGAAATTACATTTATTTATTTATTTATTTAGATTCAAGGTCTCGCTCTATTGCTTAGGCTGGAGTGCAGTGGCACATTCATAGCTCACTGCAACCTCGAACTTCTGGCCTCAGCAATCCTCCCACCTCTACCTCCCAAAGTGCTGGAATTACCAGGGTGTGCCACTGCACCTGGCCTAAAGGGAGTTATTTTTAAATTTAAATCGCTTCTTTACAAACAGAAGAGAAGCAGTAGAAAATAATAATTATGATTTTTTGAAAATCATCAGAGTTCCCCAAATTATACATTTCTGTGAAAAACGTTTTCTGGTCCATAAATTCTGAAAGATCCTGCGATAAAATGCCAATGGGATAAGCAGAGGATGCTTGGGGCCACAGAGGAGAGACTTCCAGAGGGCCAGGTAAAGTGTCAGAAAAGAGTTCTTGGAAGAGATGATTTCTATTTCAGTCAAGATCTGAAGGATTGGCCAGGGATTGGCTACAGGAACAGCAGGAAGGCGTCATTCCAGGAAAAGCAGCCAGCAGGTATCCTTGTGCTGGCTGGTAGACATGAGATAACTCGCTTGGGTTGAGGGTGGGGGTGTATAGCCCAGCAATTCTCCTTGTAGGTGTCCCTCTGTGTCCACAGCCTCTGGTTAGGGGGCAGCACCAATTCCCTCCTTCTGAGCTCTCCCAGCAATGCCTCCCCCTTTATAACTTCTGGCTGCCTCTCCTGCTGGCTCAAGAGGACGGCTAGCTACTCCTGGGATGAGGCAGCTGAGCAAAGCCAGAGTCCACCAGAGACCAGGCTGCCTGACTGTCTAAGAAGTCAGGCTGCCTAAGGAGAAAGCTGCCTGGGAGGCTGGGAGGAGCTGTCTCATTGGCTGGGCCTGAAACACATACAATCCCATGCTACCCCTCATCTGGACCCATCTGGGCACGGGGTCAGTGGGGCTGGCAGCTTTGCTCCTCTGCAGGTCCCTGGGTGAGTGACAGGGGGGGTGCTTGGGACCCTACACAATGCCAGCAGCCTTGACGTCTCTCCTGCTCCCTTCTCTGGCCACTGTCTTCTACAGGCTCTGTATCTGTATCTTCTTATCTCAGGCAATCACAGGGCCAAGGCCTGGGAGGAGGAGAAGGGAGCTTTTGTTACCTGAAAGAGCATTGGCAAAACTAGAAAGAAAGCAAGGAAGTAAGTACCCCAGAGTCCGGATGCCATCACCTATGGGGTGGGGCAGTGGGATCCTGGGGGTTTGGCCATGCAAATGATGTTCTGGTTCTTTATCTGCGGGGTAGTCACATAGGTGCTTGATTTAGAAATGTTATTCAGGAGCCGGGCTCTGTGGCGCAGCCTGTAATCCCACGCCTTTGGGAGGCTGAGGTGAGTAGATTGCCTGAGACCGCGGGTTCGAGACCCGCCTGGGCAGCAAGAAGATCTCATCTCTACAATAAATCAAAAAATTAGCCGGGTGTGGTTGCACATGACTGTAATTCCAGCTACTTGGAAGGCTGAGGCGAAAGGATTGCCGGAACCCAGCAGGTCGAGGCTGCGGTGGCCAGAAGCGGCCACTGCACTCCAGTCTGGGCAACAGAGTGAGACTCCAACTCAAAAATATATATGTATATATATATTATTCGGCTGGGCGTGGGGGCTCAGCCTGTAATCCCAGCACTTTGAGAGGTCAAGGTGAGAGGATTGCCTGAGCCCGGGAGTTGGAGGCCAGCCTGGACAACTTGATGAGACCTTGTCTCTACAATAAATCACAAAAACTAGCCGGGTGTGGTGGCATGCGTCTGAAGTTCCAGCTGCTTGAAAGGCTGAGGTGGAAGGACTTACCTAAGCCCAGCAGGTCAAGGCTGTGGTGGCTGCAAACGTGCCGCTGCACTCCAGCCTGGGCGACAAGAGTGAGACTCCAACTCAAAAAATATATCTATATTGATCGGCCGGGTGCGGTGACTTACTCCTTTGGGAAGTTGAGGTGAAAGGATTGCCTGAGCCCATGAGTTCGAGACTAGCCTGGGCAACTTGGCAAGACCTCATCTCTACAATAAATCAAAAGATTAGCCAGGCATGGTGGCACGTGCCTGTAGTTCCAGTTCCTTGGAAGATTGAGATGGAAGGATCAACTGAGCCCAGCAGGTCGAGGCTGCGGTGGCCACAAATGTGCCACTGCACTCCATTCTGGGCACAGAGTGAGACTCCGATGGAAAAAAAAAAAAATTGATTAACCCAATTCTTTTATAGTTCATAAGCATGTTGATTGAGTTTTCACACTTATGTGTGAGATGTGCCTTCCAAAAACTTCATTCCGACTGACATGAAAATACCCGACTGACATGCAAATGCATATTCATTAACCTGTATATTTATATTTTTAAAATCTTGTATGTTTATTGTATTTCATGATTTAAAATGATATTCAAACAAACAAGAAAACAAGGAGCACCAGACTGAGAACAAAGTGCCTAGATTCTTAGGAGAGCCACTATTTTTTGAACCTTAACTAAGTACCAGGCACCGGTTTAAGTGCTTAACTGTTATGGGTAAGTATGTAAGTACTGTTATTATACCATTGTACAAACGGAAACATTGAGGCACAGAGAGACTAAGAAACTTAGCCAAAGTCACACAGAGAGCAATCCAGCAGAGCTGGGATGCAGCTCAGTGTGCCCCATGGGGCAATGCACTTAGCGGCTACCCAACACTGCCTCCTGGGTCTGGAGGAAGCCACTATGCCCTCTCCTGCCATGACCCATGTGGCCATGGCACTTTGCAAAGCTTACCAAGTCACAGTCGATAAGGCTCAGAGGCCATGCAGTATAGTGATTAAAAACACAGACAGACATGGGTTCAAGTCTAGACTCAGTATTTATTACCTGCACAGCCTAGAGCAAATTACTTAACCTCTCTGTTTCCTGTCTTGAAAAAGACAATGGTATCATGTTAACTTTGTTGCCCAGATAAGTTCGGTAAACCTTATTTTGTTGGTGTCTGACATACAGTAGGTACACAATAAATGGTCACCTCTAAAAAATAAAGATGCGCCCTCCCTATCACCATATACAAAAATCAACTCTAAATGGATCAAAGACCTAAATGTAAAACCTCAAGCTATAAGAACCTTAGAAAATGCAGGAGATACCCTTATGGAAATTGGAACTGGCAACCAATTCCTGATCAAAACCCTAAGTGCCCATGCCATAAAAGATAAGATAGACAAGTGGGACCTCATCAAGCTGAAAAGCTTCTGCAAAACAAAAGAAACCATCAAGAGAGCGGGGAGACAGCCCACAGAAGGGAAAAAATATTTGCCAACTGTATATCTGAGGAAGGCCTAACACCCAGGGTCTACAAGGAACTCAAACGTGCCAAAAGGAAAAAAACAAACAGCCCCATTAAAAAGTGGGCAAAAGACACTTATTCATATAGACACTTCTCAAAAGAAAATATACGGGCAGCCAACAGACACATGAAAAAGTGCTCAACCTCACTAATCATGAGAGAAATGCAAATCAAAACCACATTGAGATACTACCCAACCCCAGTAAGAGTGGCCATCATTAATAAAACAAACAACAACAGATGCTGGCTAGGATGCAGAGAAAAATGAACACTTCTACACTGCTGGTGGCAATGCAAACTAGGGCAACCTCTTTGGAAAACAGTGTGGTGATTTCTAAAAGAACTAGACATTGACCTTCCATATGACCCAGCAATCCCCCTACTGGGAATATATCCGGAAGAACTCAAATCATTCTACAAAAAAGATACTCGCACGCATATGTTTATCACGGCACTGTTGACAACAGCAAAAACATGAAGCCAACCATGCAACCCATCAAAACTGGACCGGATACAAAAAATGTGGTTCATACACACAATGGAATATTATACAACCATAAAGAAGGACAAACATATGGACTTTGCAGCAACTTAAATGGATTTAGAGTCTATCATACTCAGTGATCTATCACAGAAACAAAGAACAGAGTACCACATGTTCTCACTCATAAGCGGACTCTGAACATTTACCATAATACTGTAAGAAAGGGATTGGCAGTAGAGGGATACTGCCAGAGTTGGGAGGTGAGGGACACAACATCAATAAGGGTGCCTGATGTCAAACCAGGCTAAGTGAGGACCAAAAGGAGACCCAAACTTTACCTGTACAATAACCACTTGTATGCCTAATCCTGAATTGTACCCCATATCTTAAAAAAAAAAAAAGTTAAGAAAATAGAAAAAAATAATAAAGATGCTCTGGCTGGGCGGGGTGTCTCACGCCTGTGAGGCCAGCACTTTGGGAGACCAAGGTGGGAGAATCGCTTGAGCTCAGGAGTTCAAGACCAGCCTGGGCAACATAGTAAGTCCTTGTCTCTACAAAAAGATCAGAAAAATAAGCCAAATGTGGTGCCTGTAGTCCCAGCTATTCAGGAGGCTGAGGTGGAAGGACCGCCTGAGCCCAGAAGTCCACGGCACTGAGCTGTTATCCTCCCACTGCACCGCAGCCTGGATGACAGAGTGAGAACCCGACTCCAAAATAAAATGAAATGAAATATAAAACAAAATGTATGTAGATGCTCCTCTTGGCTGCTCACAGTAGTTTGTGAGATAGGCCAGGCAGAGTGCCATCGACCCCACTTAACCGAGGGGAAGGCCGGTTCAGTTCTCTCGCTCGTGTCACTGGCGGGTCCCTTCCCGCCCCGCCCTGTGGAATTCTTAGGGTCCCAGATGCGGCTCCGCGCCGGAATGTGGGGCGCCCGCGGGCCGGTGGCGAGGCAGGGGGCGCTGACACCGAGGCTTTTCCGCTTGGGCTGCACGGGCCAGCGACACAGCAAATTCCGCGGCCACACCTGGCGGTGCAGCTGTCCGGGCTTTCCCAGAGCTCTGGCCACCGGCCGGAGGGCACGGCCTCGACCCAGGGCGCCGCCAGGGGCAGCACAGGGCGCCCCTTCCGCCCCAGCCCTTGGGTGGGAGGCGGCTCTGCCGCTGGCCTGCCCCACCTTCGCAGTCCCCCCATTTTGGGAGGGGGCTGGTCTTCTCCGGCACCCAGGGAGGCTCCCTAGCCCAGGCCCTGAAAACACCCCACTTGGCATCCCTAGTGGGGGGGAGCATGGGAAAGGACATCTCAAGGCACCCTCCTGGTTTCAGGGTTCTGGGGGTCCATCAGCTCTTAGGAGGCTGCACTGGGATGAGGTGCCCCATTTCCCTGAAGGGCCAAACTGCCTTCCTCACCCCCTCTCCCCCACACCCCAAGAGGGAGCCAGGACTGAGCAGGGGCAAAGCATTCAAGGCCTCGGCCCTGCAAGAACTGGTTTCTGCTCACCTCTGAACCCAGCTCCCCACAACCTCTTGCATGCCCTTCCCCTCCCCAACCCAATCCCACAGTCTTCAGTCCTTCCATTGAACCGTCCCTTCCAGCCTCAGCATCTTTGCGGATGCGTTTCCCTCTCCTGGTACTTGAATGAGTGAGATGGAAAGGGAGTGTGGGAGTGTCTACTCTCCTCTGTTCTGGCCCCCTTATCCCTCAGCCAACTTCTGCTTATTTTTCAGTTTTCTGCTCAGGCATCACCTGTTACCAAGATTATGATGAATGAACTGGTTTCTTGGGACACAGGTCTTCTACAAGATGTTAAGGATCATCATTCCCACTTGCTCCAGAAACTTTGTTGGAATTTTTATTGCGATTGGATTAAATCTATAGATTCATCTGGAGTGAACTGACAACACACTTCAGTTTACAAATGATGTGATGTGAGTCACTGAGGATACAAGGACAAATCAGACAGAGCTCCTTCCCTCAAATAACTTGTCTGTGTTTTTCCCTTTTGTGTTACTACTTTTCGTGGGAGAAGATCTTGTTGGGCTCATTTTACAGATGAGCAACTGAGGCTCATGAGTTGAAGTTGTGCCGTGCCCTAAGTCCTGCGGGGAGGAGGTGGCATGGCCAAGACTCCCACCCATGTGGCTCAAAACTCTTCCTCTCCAATCAGTGAGACCATGGGCTTGGTCTGTGGGTGTCTCTGTGTGTTTGTAGGCAGGGTGTGTTTCCGTGTACCCAGAGTGGAAAAGTGTCTATATTTAAAGATGAGTGAGATGATAAAGGGAGTGGGGGCGTGTCTGCTCTAACAGACAGTGGCTTCTATTTGTGTTGATGTCAGGGTCTTTGGCCATGTGAGTACAGTGTTGGGGGTTTGTGGGTGTACTGGGGAGGGTGTTTATGTATATTGGGTAGGAGGTGTGTGCTGGGGGGACAAGAAAGGTTTTTTTTAAATTGGGTTCTCACTTTGTTATCCAGGCTGGAGTGCATTGGCACAATCACAGCTACTCACGGTCTCAATCTCTTGGGCTCAGGTGATCCTTCCACCTTAGCCTCCCAAGTAGCTGGGACTACAGGCACACACCACCATGCCTGGCTAATTTTTTTTTTTTTGGTAGAGATAAGGTCTCACTGTGTTGTCCAGGCTGATGTCGAACTCCTGGGCTCAAGCAATCCTCTTGCCTCGGCCTCCCAAAGTGTGAGTGATTACAGGTGTGAGCTACTGTGCCTGGCCAAGAAAGGGATATTTCTGGGATATGTGTTTTTTCTTATGTAGGATTCTAGTTTTATACTTATTGGAAGGACCCTTAGATTAAACAAAGATCTTTTTTACTGTATATAGCTAACATTTTTTATTGGGGTATAATTTAATTGAAAGTGCTCAAGTCTTAAGTGTACCACTAGATGAATGTTTACATATGTGACTCTTGACATCACTACCCAGATCAAGATATAAAACATGAAGCTGTTTGCGGTGACTCATGGCTGTAATCCCAGCACTTTGGGAGGTCAACCTGGGAGGATCACTTAAGGCCAGGAGTTTGAGACCAGCCTAGGCAACATAGCAAGACCCCATCTCTAAAAAAATACCAAAAAATCCCCTAGAAACCATAGTAGCACTCCCATAAGAGTTCCCTCATGACCCCTCTGAATCAGTGCCCACCCTCCCAAGTAGCCACTGTTCTGATTTCCATACCCTAAGTTAGTTTTGCTTTTGAGTATCTTGTCAATGGAATCACACAGTCCTTCTCTCCGGGGGATGTTAATAGCTCTTACTGAGCTAACTTTGCTTTGTATGCTAAAAACTTTCCATATCTCACCAAAATTTTCATAATAGCCAAATAAAGTAGCACCTCTTTGTTGTTCCCATTTTACAGATGAGAAAACTGAGGTCAGAGAAGGCCCATGACTTTCCCCGGGTCACTCAGAACTATCTGACTCTGTAGCACTGATCCTTGCCCACTAGACCATCCTGGCTCCCTCAGAGCGATCTGCGAAAGAGGTGACTCCGCACTCTGGGTGCAGAGAGAGCAAAAGAGCCTGGAGCTCAGAGTGGCTTTGACTTATTTTCTAAGGCAGTTTCTCTGAATCTATCCTGAGGCCGCTCCAGCCCCCCTTGTTGGGTCAGGGACTGTCACCAGCAGCCCAGCCCCCACTGTGCTGTGGAGTCCCAGTCCCAGACTTATTTTTTTTGTTTTGCTTGTTTTTTGAGTCAGAGTCTCACTCTGTCACCCAGGCTGGAGTGCAGAGGCACGCTCATGGCTACCGCAGCCCCTACCTGCTGGGCTCAGGCGATCCTTTCACCTTAGTCTTCCAAGTAGCTAGAACTACAGGCACATGTCACCATGCCCAGCTAATTTTTTTTATTTATTGTAGAGATGAGGTCTCACCAAGTTGCCCAGGCTAGTTTGATCCCATGGGCTCAGGCATTTCTCTCACCTCACTTTCCAAAGTGCTGGGATTATAGAGTTGAGCCACTGCACCCGGCTACACTTTTTTTTTTTTTTTTGAGTTGAGGTCTCACTCTGTCACCCAGGCTGAAGTGCAGTGGCATGAACACAGCTCACCGCATCCTCGACCTCCTGGGTTAAGGTGATCCATCTGCCTCAGCCTTCCAAGTAGTTGGAACTACAGATGTGCGCCACCATGTCTGGCTAAATTTTTTTTTGTTATGTATTTATGGTATAGACGAGGTCTCACCAAGTTTCCCAGGCTGGTCTTGAACCAGTGGGCTCAGGCAATCCTCTTGTCTCCACCTCCCAAAGTGCTGAGATTGCAGGCATGAGCCACCATGCCCGGCCAGTCCCAGGCTAATATTTGCTATGTGACTTTGGGTGAGTTGCCTCTGTCTTTGAACAACAGTGTCCTCAACTGTTAAAAGAAGATTAAAATCCTTGTACATGGTTACGGCGGTACCAGACGGAAGTATCACTGTGAAAATTATTACTGTTGTTATTTTTTTACACTTTTTTTTTTTTGAGTTGAGGTCTCACTCTCACCCAGGCTGGAGTGCAGCGGCACAATCACAGCTCACTGCAGCCTTGACCTCCTGGACTCAGGTGATCCTTCTGCCTCAGCCTCCTGTGTAGCTAAGACTATAGGCATGTGCCACCATACCCAGCTCATCATTTTATTTTTTGTAGAGACAAAGTCTAGCTATGTTGTCTCCAACTCCTGCGTTCAAGCAGTTCTTCCACCTCAGCCTCTCAAAGTGCTGGGATTACAGGAGTGAGTCAGCACATCTGGCCTTTTTATTTTATCTATTTATTTTTTATATTTTTTTTACATCGGAGTTTCACTATCACCCAGACTGGAGTGCAGTGGCACGCTCACGGCCACTACAGCCTTGACCTGCTGCTCAGGTGATCCTTCCGCCTCAGCCTTCCAAGTAGCTGGAATCAAAAGCACGCGCCACCATGCCTGGCTAATTTTTTGATTGATTATAGAGGTCTCATCATGTTGCCCAGGCTGCTCTGGAACCCCTGGGCTCAGGCAATCCTCTTGCCTCCACCTCCCAAAGTGCTGAGATTACAGGCATGAGCCACCGTGCCTGGCCTTTTTCATTTAAAATTTGAAAAATATGGAAAGTTACATGAAACAAACATGGAGCCTCCTAGGTTATTATAAGGTGAACCACATGTAATGACCACCCGGAGCAAGAAATAGAAGTCCTTCAAATACCCACCCCAATTACCGTCTACCTTTTAGACTGCTTCTTTGCGTTTCTTTATAGTTTTACGGCCCAAATGTGTGGTTTTTACATCTCTAATGATCACCCTTTCATCCTTCCTGTCTCCTTACAATTTATCTTTCAGAGAACCTGAGACTTGAGCCTGGGTCCTTGCTGTTACTTTCTATTCGTGCATGCTTCCCTCCGGTTCCCTCCCTCCCCCTGCTTAGACATGGAATATCACACATCTGGGTTGCAGTCCTGAGTCTGCCAGTTCCTGTGTGGCCTTGGACAAGTCGCTTAACTTCTCTGAACCTCTTCCCTCAACTGTCAAATGGAAGGCGACCTAGCTAATCTCTGAGGGCCTTCTGGCTGTCTCAGTCTCCTCTGTCAAGCACCAGGCTCCTAGCTTACAGCCTCGTCTCAAAAGCAACCTTCCTGGATGAAAAGAACACTGAAGTGAGAGTCAGAACCCGGCCTTGGAATCTGATTTCCACTGGAACCAACTGTATGAACTTGGGCAAGTCGCTTAACCTCTCTGAGTTTCCACTTCCTTGTCTGTAGAGTGGGGATCCTGATACCCAACCCCTGAAGCTGGGATGAGGCTCACCTGATACCATGGGCATAAAGCATGTAGTACCTGGCGTCTAGTATGTGCTACATCCATGTTGGCTGTTATTATTAGCTGTTAGTATTTATTGACTCTCGTTCTGTGCCAGGCATTGTGTCAAGTGTCGTAAGATCCATGCACTCATTTAATCCTGACAACCATGCCATGAGATAACTCCATATGGTAGATGAGGAAACTGAGGCACAGAAAGGCTAAGTCACCTGCTGATGGTCCCCCAGCTGGTAAGTCATGGAGTTGGGCCGTGAACCCAGGCTGTCTGGATTCAGAGCCTGCCCTGTACCCATCAAGCCACCCTGCCTCAAATGCTCCTACTCTCTGGAAGAATTTCTCCTTCGCTTGTCCAAGACCAGAGAGAGTCCCAGCAGGGGCAAGAACAGGGCTGTTAGCTGAATTCACTGGGGGGAAATCCAGGGTGAGAAAGATGTTCTTACCCTACAGTGAGATAGATGCCCAGGGCATCAATTTGGGTGTCCTTGGTTATTTCCTGTTCCCACCTCCTAAAACTTATCCCTTGGATACCTGCCACAGGGGAACAAGGACGCAGAGAGGCCCACGAGAGGAGAGGCCCACGAGACGAGTGGCCTGGGCCCTGCTGTGTGTTTGCTGCCAGCAGGAGTTCTGGGTTCCCTGTGAATGTCCAGGGCCAGAGACAGCGGTTTTGTCTGTGTGACTGAGCTGTCTTCGATGTCTGTTTGTCTGTGGTGAGGCCACATGGGGGTGCACACCCACCTCGCCACCCACTAGATCTGTGATCCTGGGCAAGTGACTCACCTCTTTGTGCCTCAGTTTCTTCATGTGTTTAAATGAGGATGATGAAGATGACAGGAGAGTGATCTGAAGATTAAATGAGGTCCTCCACGGGCCCTTGTGTGAGTGGCTCCCACATGCAGCTTATGTGCATTAGACATGATTACACATGTGCAGTGCGGATCTCTGTATGTTACTGCAAGGGCCCCTGCAGTGTAAGACGGAGCGGGTGTGAGTGCCTGGGGGAACGCACGCTCCATGGTTTGTGGGAGGAGAGTGTGCTTGTGTGTTGCTTGTGTATACAGCAGACGCATGTGCCTTCTGCAATGTGTGAAGTGTTTACTGCCAGGACCCGTTTTCACACAACAGGCTCATGCCGTAGAACGTGTTGTCAAGGTTCACATGTGCCTCAGTATCTTCATCTGTACAATGGTGGTGTTAGGAGAGCCATAAGCCCCAGTGGACAGCAGGTGTGAGGTTCTAACCCAGTGCGAATGCTGGTTGTGTGGGAGCGGCTTGTGTTATGTCCTGAAAGAGTTGGTCTTGACTGTGGACACCCCAGGGCTCTTGAAGGCCAATGCTGCTGTGTCTGCCTCCCCTGGCCAGGAAGCTTGTCCTGCTGTGGTGAGTCAGAAGAGCCCTTAGTTCAGTTTCTCCAATGGGGCATCCAAGGCCCAGAGAAGGATAGGGACTTACCTCAGGACACCCAGCATACTGGAGGCAGAGATGGGGCCAGATCGAGCCAGTCTCTCGTCCCCCTGCAGGGGCCCGGGTGGCAGCCCCACCCCCAATCCCCCACCCTGCCCATCTTTCCCTGGCACCCCACAGCCAAGTGGGGCTGGGGAGGCCGCACCGACAGGAGGGTGTGTGGCTTGGCAGCCCACACTGTCTGGTCCGCCGAGGTTGAGGCTGGGCGGATACCTGTGGTGGGAATTCCTCGTGTCTGAGGAGGACCTGACTTGAGGAGCCCAGTCCCCGCCCAGCCCTGTCGCCAGCTGGTCCAGGACACAGCCTGCCACTTCGAGACTGGGCGCAGCCTGCAGATTCTGAGAGACCACTGAAGAGGAGTCCGAGGACCTCAAGTGTTTCACCTTGTCTTTATTACATAACATCTTTCTTGTTGCAAGTCTGCCACTCTTGTTAAAAAGTAAGCCTTGGTATTTGTGGGGGATTACAAGTAATCAAAGAGGACAAAATTGAACTCTTCTTTTTCTTTTTCTTTTTGACACAGAATCTCACTCTGTTGCCCAGGCTAGAGTGCAGTGGTACACTGCTCATGGCCACGGCGGTCTTGACCTGCTGGGCTCAGGCGATCCTTCCGCCTCAGTCTTCCAAGTAGCTGGAACTACAGGCGTGTGCCACCATATCCAACTAATTTTTTGATTTATTGTAGAGACGAGGTCTCGCCAAGTTGCTCAGGCTGGTCTCGAACCCATGGGCTCAGGCAATCCTCTAGCCTCGGCCTCCCAAAGTGCCGGGATTGCAGGCATGAGCCACTGCGCCTGGCCTGAACTCTTTCTTAACCCAGAAGTTCAGCAGAAACCAATGGGACTTTAACAACACTTATGCACACATGTCTGGACACCTGCATACTCATACATGCACCTGGACATATGTATGCGACATGCAGGCACTCAGCACACATATGCATGAAGTATACCCACACATATAACACACATGTGCACACATATATGCACAAGGGCACACAAACACACTCACACACTTATGGGACACATACTGTGTGCCAGCCACTGTTCTAAGCAAATTTCACTCATTTCATCTTCACAACAATGCTGTGAGGTGGGTACCATTATTTCACTCCTTGTACAGATGAGACACAAAATGGTGACATAAGCTGGGCACAATGGCTCGCCCCTATAATCCCAGCATTTTGGGAGGCTGAGGCGAGGGGATTGCCTGAGCCCAGGAGTTTGAGGTCCTCACCTCTACAAAAATTTTTTAAAAATTAGCGGGCAGCCGGGCTCAGTGGCTCAGCCTGTAATCCCACGCTTTGGAAGGCTGAGGTGAGTGGATTGCCTGAGCCCGCGGGTTGGAGACTTACCTGGGCAACTTTGTGAGACCTCATCTCTACAATAAATTTTTTTTAAAAATTAGCCGGGCATGGTAGTGCTCGCCTGTAGTTCCAGCTACTTGGAAGCCTGAGGCGGAAGGATCGCCGGAGCCCAGCAGGTCAAGGCTGCAGTGGTTGGGAGCAGCCACTACACTCCAGTCTGGGCAACAGAGTGAGACTCCAACTCAAAAAAAAAAAAAATTAGCCGGGCATAGTGGTATATGCTTGCATTCCCAAGTTGAGGCAAAAGGATTGCCTGAGCCCCGCAGGTTGAGGCTACAATAGCCATGATCACACCATTGTACTCCAGCCTAGGCAACAGAGTGGGACTCCAACAAACAAAACAAAAAATAGCCGAGCATGGCGGCTCATGCCTGTAATCTCAGCACTTTTGGGAGGTAAGAGGATTACCTGAGTCCTGGGGTTCAAGACCTGCCTGGGAAACTGGTGAGACCTCATCTCTACAATAAATCAAATCAAAAAATTAGCCGGGTGTGATAGCACGTATAGTTCCAGCTACTTGGAAGACTGAGGTGGAAGGATCGTCTGAGCCCAGCAAGTCGAGGCTGCAGTTGGCCATGAGCATGCCACTGCACTTCAGCCTGGGCGACAGAGTGAGACTCCAACTCAAAAAATAAAAAAAGAAAGAAAAATGAAAAATGGCATATTTTTACACATTAACAGGGTCCTGGAGTCAGACTTGGATTTGAATCTTGGCTTGTTACATACTGCCTGGCTTTACTTTGAGCTTGTTCCTTCACTTCTCTGGGGCTCAGTTTATCTATAAAATGAGAAGCTATAGTCCCCGCTTCTGAGGATTGCTGAGCTTGTGTGTAAAGCACTCAGCCCTGAGCCTGGCACATAGTAGGAGGTGGTAGCTGGTGGCCAAGGAGGCAGGGACCTCTCAGACATCCTGGCCCACCTTGGGCCACATTAACTGCACCTACTCCAAGGCTGGAGGGCTTTATATATAGGGAAAACAGTCAAAACATGTCTCTGGATGCAAGGTGGCCTGGATATGTTGGGGTGTGGAAAGCAGAGAGGAATCTCCGGGTCTGGGGTCTCCCCAAGAGGATGGGTATTTTTCCTAAATCCCTGCAGTTGCCACAAGCCTCCTCTGACCAGCGGCTCAGCCCAGTATCCAGGTGGGAACAGGAACTGACAGCGGAGAGGGGGTGGAGAGGAAAACCCAGAAATTAGCGGGCGGAGCCAAGTCTGGCCCAGTTGGAAGAGGAGGGGGCTGTGAGGTCAGGGCCATCAGATGCCATCAGCTCCCGGCGGGGGACTGTTAAAGTCGCTGCGCTGCCAGGCGGGCCAGGGTGTCTGCAGAGGTCCCCTCCTTGGTCGCCAGTTACCACCTCCTGGGCTGTCTGCCCAGGTACGCGCCCCCGGGAGCCTGCTACTCACCCTCCTCACCGCCCTCTACCTCTCTCCTATTTCTCTCTCCTTCTCTGTTTCATCTTTTTTTCCTTTGGTCCCTGCCTCTCTCTCCCACTTTCTCTTTCTGTCCCTCCCCCCCGCCATCCCTCTCTCTGTGTCTCTGTCTCTCTCTCTTCCCTTCTCTCTTATCTCTCTCCCTCTCTCTCTTTCTCTCTCTGCCTTTCTGTTTCTCGTTCATTCCTTTTCTCTGTATCTCTTTTTTGTTCTGTTGTCTTTTGGTCTCCCTCTTTTCTCAGTCTCTCTCACTCTCTGCCATCGGGTTCTCTCTGTGTCTCATGCTCAATACCCAGGTTGCAGTTGCTCAGGGACAAGAGCGTCCTGCAATTTGCCTTGGGGGAAGGCTGGCCCTGCCCTCCCGAGGGCACTGCCTGCGCCCATTCAAGCGGGCTCCGTGGAGAGGATATCTAGGCTGGAGAGGACGGCTGTCTGTCTCCAGGGCTAGTGGGACAGAGCCCTGGCTTTGAAGTGGTGGCACGATCTCACCCCAGGGCCATGTCTGGATCAGACACTGTCTGGGCATTTTCTCCTGTTGCCCAGTCCACTCAGTCCACTGGGGTGGAAAGGAAGGGCAGCTGGGCAGCTGGACCACAGCTGCGTCAGGAGGTCTTTGCCAAGTTCCCAAGGGTGGCATTCTCTGGGCTGGCAATGCTCGAGAACACTCAGGGTTGGTGCTCTCATGCCTGCCCCTTCCAGGCAGCTGGCTCTGATTGCACGAGGCAGGCGTGTGACCCTCCAGCCAGCTATGCCCCTGCTTCCCGGCACCGTGGGCCTTGCAGGCCTGCTTTTCTGGGTGGGCCAGACAGTGAACGCCTTGATGGTACCCAATGCTACCTTGGCCCTGGCCCAGACTGAGGGCATAGCCGTGCAACCCCTGAGTGGCCTGGGGGTCCCCCAGCGCCTCCGGAAGCGCCACATCTCTGTCCGGGACATGAGTGCCCTGTTGGATTATCACAACCACATCCGGGCCAGCGTGCGCCCACCTGCCGCCAACATGGAATATATGGTGAGTCCCCCGTGCCCCTTCTGGCAAACGCCAGCAGACTCCCCTTGGCCTGGAATGACTGGCTTCAGAGAGCTGGGCCACTTGCCAGCCTGGCCCTACGAGCCATATCTGGGTGTCTGGGATCGGTGCAAAGGGCAGAACATAATGTGCCCATTTTACATATGAGGAAACTAAGGAGATCGTACAGATCTTCCAGTGAGTCAGGGATGTAGGACAACTGTGTATGGCATACCTTGAGTGCCAGGCACTGCACATAATCTTGAGAGCTCCCCTCTTCCTTCAAGGTGGGTATTGTCATTGTCATTTTCCAAATGAAGAAATTGAGACTCAGAGCATTCATTTGCCCAAGGATTCAGAGAATTCATTTGCCAGCCATGTCTCCAACCCAGGTCTGCCTGCGCCTATGGTTGTAATCATAACCAACATAATCCCCTGCCTAAGAATTGTGGCCCCCACTGGAGCCTGCAAGGCTTGGTGGGTGGCTGGCACTTCATATGCTATTGTCTCTTTGCCCTGATGGGTTTTTTTGTTTTGCTTTTTTTTTTTTTTTTTTTGAGTCAGAGTGTCAATCTGTCATCTAGGCTAGAGTGCAGTGGCACGCTCTCGGCTCACTGCAGACCTTCTGGGCTCAGGAGATCCTTCTACCTCAGCCTTCTGAGTACCTGGGATTCCAGGCATGTACCACCACACCAAGTTAATTTTTTTATTTTCTGTAGAGACAGGGTCTTACTCTGTTGCCTAGGCTGGACTTGAAGTCTTGGGCTCAAGTAATCCTAATGCCTCAGCCTCCCAAAGTGCTGAGATGACCACACCTAGCCTATGTTTTATTTTTTCAGAGGTAGGGTCATGACCTCACTATGTTGCTCAGGCTGGTCTCAAACTCTTGGCCTCAAATGACCCTCTTGCCTCAGCCTCCTGAGTAGCTGGAATGGGGGTTCATTGACACTTGGCAAGTGCGTAGAGGCAGGTTTGGAGCAGTGGGGACAGGTGCTCAGAGATCTCAGACTGAGGAGAACCAGCAGCTGACCAGCAGAAAAAGTGGGGACTCCAGTGACTCTCATTCCAGCTTCCTAGAGCCAGACTCTGGTGTGGAGGAGGGGACTTTTCTTTCCATTGTGGCTCCTTCCCCACGATCACTGTCCCCAACCAGCCTGGAGAGATAGACTTCCGGCCCACCCAGAGATTTCTTTAGGAAAAAAGCTCACCAATCCACCCCAGAAAGACCCATCCATGCTACTCTACCACCTGAAAATTCGACTTTTGCAACGTGTCTTGACTTACGCTTCGGGCATGCTTGGGGGCCAGGCACCAGGCTGAGTGCCATAGACACTGCTGAGAACATGGTGGACAAGGCCCCCTCCCCTCATGGAGCTGGCATTTTAGTGGATATGAGAGAAGATAAGCATCAACAAGATATCTACAGTATATTGTCTGGAGGTCCTTAGGCATTGGGGGGGGCAGGAAAAGGAGCCAGGAGGGCAGGCAGCTAGAGGCGGGCATCAGTTATCTGTTTGTTGACTGGCTCATTCATTTACATGTTTTTCAAACAGATGGCTCATTTGAGCATGAGTTGTGTGTGTATGGCACCTATTCCAACCGACATTTAATGAGAGCATGAAACAGAGAGAGCTGATGTCTCACCAGGGACCTAGGGAGGATCTGCAAGTGTGGGTTTGGTGTTTAGTGTGCTCTCTCCTCAGTTTACCCCTTTTGGCATGAGAGAAGCATTCCTCTGCTCTCCCTAAAAGACTTTCAGTCAGACAACCCTGGAGAGATGCCTGGACCCCCCCATTTGGTATGCTTGTTTTATCTTTCTTTGTTTAAAATAGAGATGGGGTTACCCGGGCTGGTCTTGAACTTCTGGCCTCCAGTGATCCTTCCACCTCAGTCTCCTAAAGTGTTGGGATTACAGGCATAAGCCACTGTGCCCAGCCACCATTTCTTCTTCATTAGCTGACTTCTGTCCACAGAACAGGAGTCTGAGTTAACACCCCTCGCTCCAGAAGGCGTTTCCCACAGAACCAAGAAGTTTGGGTCCTGTCTCACACTCTCGCACCCACCAGGACTGTAATGATTAATGACCTTTTTAACATCACCTTTCCTTACTGGACTGAATCCTTGGTGTCCAGAGATATGATTGTTCAATAGTGGTTGAATGAACACATATCTCAGAGAGCCAGGCACAATGGCTCACACCTATAATCCCAGCCCTTTGGGAGGCTGAGGTGGGAAGATTGCTTGAGCCCAGGAATTTGAGACCAGCCTGGACAGCATAGAAAGACCTCATCTCTACCAAAAAAAAAAAATTTAAAAATGAGCCAGGCAGGATGGCACATGCCTGTAGTCCCAGTTGCTTGGAGACAGGTGGAAGGATCCCTGACCCTAGGAGGTTGAGGTTGCAGTGATCTGTGAGCATGCCACTGCACTTTAGCTTGGGAAACAGAGTTAAATCCCTGACTTTTAAACACACACACACACACACACACACACACACACACACACACACACACACACACACACACATCAGAGAATTCTAGGAAGTCTGAGCTGACACCGAGCTGGAATTTTAATAAGTGATACATTTTCTGGTTATAAAACCTGGGGAATCCATACATTGGAAAATCATGAAGCTGTTGGGAAGGATGAGTTGGGTATTCACCATGTGCTGATGTGGAATGATCCCTCAGATAGAAGAAAAGAGCAAGACGCAGGATAGGATGCTGCCACTTGTCAAAAACACATCTCTATGTCTACACAGCTATATGTCTACACAGCCATATGTCTACACATCTGTATGTCTATACAGTTGTATGTCCACACATCTCTATGTCTACACATCTGTATGTCTACACGTCTGTATGTCTACACATTCGTCTGCTTGGACAGGTGTAGAATATTTCCAGAGGTGAACACAGGAAACAGTGGCAATTGCCTTAGGGGCCAGGTGAGCAGTGACAGAGGGGGACGGGTGTAGGAAACAGATGAGAGACTCTCCACTTTTTCTCCCCGAATATCTTATATAAAATTTGTGCATGTTTTTACTATTCTAAAAAAAGCTTTTGAATGAAAAAAATTTGATGTTAAAATAAGCATAGCTAGAAAATAAAATACAATTTGTTGATTTAATTTTTTTTTTTTTAGTTGGAGTCTTCCTCTGTAGCTCAGGCTGGAGAGCAGTGGCACACTCACGGCCACCACAGCCTCAACCTGCTGGGCTCAGGCGATCCTTCCTGCCTCAGCCTTCCAAGTAGCTGGAACTACAGGTGCACACTATCATGCCCAACTTATTTTTTGATTTATTGTAGAGAAGTCTCACCAACTTGCCCAGGCTGGTCTCAAACTCCCGGGCTTAGGCAATCCTCTCACCTTGGCCTCTCAAAGTGCTGGAATTACAGGCTGAGCCACTGTGCCCAGCCTAATTTTTAAATTTATTATAAAGACGAGGACTTGCCAAGTCACCCAGGCTTGTCTTGAACCCCTGAGCTCAGGTAATCCTCTCGCCTCCACCTCCCAAAGTTCTGGGATTACAGGAGTGAGACACCGTGCCTGGCTATTTATTTATTTAATTTTTAGAGGCAGGGTCTCACTCTGTCACCAGGCTGGAGTACAGTGGTACCATCATCATAGCTCACTGCAGCCTCAAACTCCTGGGCTCAAGTGATCCTCCCAGCTCACACCCTAGTTCCTGAGATTACAAGCATGAGTCACTGCACTGAATTTACAATTTAAAAATCAGTAATTTGGCCAGACTCAGTTTGTAATCCCAGCACTTTGGGAGGCCGAGGCAAATGGATTGCCTGAGCCCATGGGTTTGAGATCAGCCCGGACAACTTGGCGAGACCTCGTCTCTAAAATAAACCAAAAAAATTAGCTGGGTGTGGTAGCACGTGTCTGTAGTTCTGGCAATTTGGAAGACTGAGGTAGAAGGATCGCTGGAGGCCAGCAGATCAATGCTGGGGTGGCCATGAATGTGCCACTGCACTCTAGCCTGGGCGACAGAGTGAGACTCCAACTCAAAAAAAAATTAGAATTTTCTCATCACCCTGAGTTTAGTCACTTCTAGAGACTGCTGAGATCTCCTGGACAAACACCCTGGGACCTGGCTCAGAGCAGAGAGCCCCAAGCTTGAAGTCTAGTCAGGAAAAAGGAGCATCAGACTCAGAGTTGGAGACCTGGGTGTGGGCGTCAGCTCTGGTGTGGACTCGAGGTTGATCTTGAACTCATCGGCTTTCTCTGAGCCTCAGTTCTAATTTGTCAAGTGGGTTTGTTGAAGGGTTCCAGGGAGATGAGAGAGGAGTGGCATCTGGTAAATGTGCATCTCTGGGCTGGGCACGATGGCTCATGCCTGTAATTCCAACACTTTGAGAGGCTGAGGCAGGAGGGACAGGAGTTCAAGACCAGCCTGGGCAACATAGCAAGATCCTGTCTCCACAAAAAATAAAATAAAATAAAATAAGTGCATCTCTGGACACTGTTGTGAGGATGGTGGTTATCTCCTGGGGAAATTCACAGCCTTTCTTTCTCCAGGTCTGGGATGAGCAGCTGGCCAGGTCTGCCAAGGCCTGGGCCACCCAGTGCATTTGGGCTCATGGGCCCTCACAGCTGATGAGATATGTGGGCCAGAACCTCTCCATCCATTCTGGCCGGTGAGTCACCCTCTGCCCTTCCTTCACTCAGTCATTCAACAAACATGCATTGAGCACTTACACCATACCAGGTGCTGTGCTTGGCACTGAGATTACAGAGGTAAATAAGGCAGACAAGCTCACGACCCGCAGGGAGCCTCATCCTAGTTAGAAGGGACAGGCAGTAACAGGGTGAACAAACAAATACCCAGATTGCTTTGGAGAGTCGGGAGTGATTTGAGGGATCACGGGGCAGGTTAGGGGGCGAGAGTCATGGGGAGCAGGGTTGGGGTAGGGGATGATGGGCCAAGGGTGACCCCTAACATCTGAGAATGGCAAACTCAGCCCTCTGGCCTGACTTCCTTGCCACCATTCCAATTCTCGAGTCAGAATCTGGGGACCTTCTGCCCTGGGTAGCCATGGAAGTTATTGCCACTTTTTGAACCTTGGTGTCCCCATCCATAAACTAGAGATGCTGGCCTAGCTCAGTTTATTCCAGACTTGTGGCTTTCACAAGTCAGGAAAAGACATGTACGAGACTGCTATGCAATTGTCCTATTTGTATTTTGCCAAATAAGAACACTAGAACACCAAGGACTTGCCCCTCCCCACCGTGACCCCAGAACAGTCATGGGGGCAGCTCGAGGGAGACTCTGCATTCTTTCATGTTCTTGACAGAGCCCCACAGAGCAGACATCAGGGACCAGGCTTCCCTCAAGCTCACCAGTGCACCCTCTCCCTTGCCAAGAAACTCTCCCTGTTGGACTCCAACCTTCCCCCCGGGGCCACCACTTGAGAGGCCCATGTGAAGAGTTAGGGAATGCAAATCACTGCTATAAGCCATGATGTGAATGCTCCTGGAGTTCCCCTGTGGGCCCTTTTGGATGTTTGTGCCTGTGTCAAATGTGTATGATAGAAGAAGCCCACAGGTCCCGCCAGACAGCTTTTCAGACTGCAGAGACTTTCTCAAGTTGACACACCAAGTATCTGCTTTCTTCCCATCTTACAGCTCGGACCCCGAGAAGAGGGTCCAATGAATCTTTCCTTGCCTAAAAATGCAAGCTACTGGCCAGGCACGGTGGCTCACACCTGTAATCCCAGCACTTTGGGAGGCCGAGGTGAGAGGATCATTTGAGGCCAGAAGTTTGACAACAGCCTGGGGAACAAAGCAAGAACCCATCTCTACAAAAAGAGAGGGACAGAGGAATAGAGGGAGACAGGGAAGAAAGAGAGAGAGAGGGAGGAAGGAAGGAAGGAATGAAGGAAGGAAGATAGGAAGATTAATTAGCTGGACATGGTGGCACATGGCTGTAGTGCTAGCTACTTGGCAGGCTGAGGCAGGAGGATCACCTGAGCCCAGGAGTTCAAGGCTACAGTGAGCTGTGATGGTGCCACTGAATTCCAGCCTGGGTAACAGTAAATCCCTGTCTCAAAAAAAATTAAAAATTAGCCAGGCATGGTGGCACACATCTGTCATCCCAGTTAGTTGAGAGGCTAAGGAAGGAAGATTGCTTGAGCCCAGGAGTTGGAGGCTGCAGTGAGCTATGATCATGCCACTGAACTACATCCTGGGCAACAGAGTGAGACCATGTCCCCAGATTAAAAAAAAATTTCATGCAAGGTACTCTGTCTAAGATGCTCACCTTGTGCCTGGTCCTTTTCATGACAATAACAAGTATGCTTTATTGAGCACTTACTCTGTCTCAGGTACAGGGAAGCGCTTCACATGGATTTGAAACATCCATGTAGGCACATGCTGCTGTCCTCATGCTCATTTCGTAGATGAGGACACTGAGGAAAGAGAGGCACAGGGATTTCCCCCAAGACCACCGAGCAAGTTGGCAGCAGAGCCCTCTTCCATTCTCTCACCCAGCATCCTCCATGTTCTCTGTCTCCCCAGGTACCGCTCGGTGGTAGATCTGGTGAAGTCCTGGTCTGAGGAGAGACAGCATTACCTGTTTCCACCCCCAAGGGACTGTAATCCACACTGCCCATGGCGCTGCAGTGGCCCCGTCTGCTCCCATTACACCCAGGTACGCACAAATCCTGGTACCTTCAAGAAAAAAAAGATGGTAGAACAGACGTCAGAATTAAAGCAGAGGCCCTAGGTGTTCCAGGAAGCATATTACTGGAAAGTCATGTATACACTGAACCGTGAACCAAGGGGAACCTTGTTTTGTTTTTAGCGTCTTAGGTAGATCCTGTTTCCTTTCTTTCTTTCTTTCTTTTTTTTTTGGAATCAGAGTCTCACTCTGTCACCCAGGTTGGGTGTGGTAGCATGCGCCTGTAGTTCCAGCTACTTGGAAGACTGAGGCAGAAGGATCATCTGAGCCCACCAGCAGGTCAATGATGGGGTGGCCATGAGTATGCTACTGCCCTCCATCCTAGGTGACAGAATGAGGCTCCAACTCAAAAAAAAAAAAAAGGTAGACCTACTAGGAAATGTGACACCTAAACCAAATGTCCTTCCTGACTTCCATTATTACCTCCATTTTACCAATGAAGAAACTGAGGCACAGAGAGGTTAAGTGACTTGATCAAAATCACACAGCTGGAGATATTGAGATTCTGATCCAAGTCTGTTTGGCTTGAAAGTTTGTGTTTTAACTTCCAACACAACAATGATTTTCAAGGGTTGGTCACTAGGGGGAAAAAAAGAAAAAAATTAATAGAGCAGTATAGAAAATATATCACATATAAGGCTAAATATTGGTTCATTAAACTTTTGTTTCAATTGGTTAGGTGTATGTGTGTTTGTACACTGGTAACAATATACAATTTATTCCTTACTGTTGGTTATAGTAAGAAAAAAGTTGGCCGGGTGTGGTGGCTCATGCCTATAATCCCAGCACTTTGCGAGGCCGAGTTGAGAGGACTGCCTGAGCCCACGGCTTCAAGACCATCCTGGGGAACTTGGCAAGCCCAGCAAGTCGAGACTGCAGTGGCCATGAGCGTGCTACTGTACTCCAGCCTGGGTGACAGACTCCAACTCAAAAAAAAAGAAAGAGTTTGAGTATATTCCAATATAAATGTCTCTAGCCACCACCTTGGGACAGGCAGACTTCCTCTTCCAGGAAGACCTCACCTAATGCATCACCCCCGCCCCTCGGAGCCAAGCCCAAGTTCACTCAGCCTCAAGGATCCTGGGCCCACTGAGTCCTTCTCACAGCCTTTCCTGTCTTTGTCCTTCCTTAGATGGTGTGGGCATCCTCCAGTCGGCTAGGCTGTGCCATCCATACCTGTGGCAGCATCAAGGTCTGGGGCAGCACCTGGCATCAGGCAATATACCTGGTCTGCAACTACGCTATTAAGTAAGTGCTGGCATCAAGGCAGAGGAGGCTCTGGGCAGGAGGGTGGATCCTGATAATTCAAAGAAAGGAAACACACGTGCCATCCTCCTTCCTGCATTCTATGCACCTTCAATATCATACAATCTTGGTAGTTTTAGACAGTCAATTAATAATCCCTTTTTTCAAATTCTATTTTTCAGAGACAGGATCTTGCCCCGTCTCCCAGGCTGGAGTGCAGTGGTTCAATCATAGCTCACCGCAACCTCAAACTTTTGGTCTCAAGCGATCCTTCCGCTTCAGCCTCTCAAAGTTCTGGGATTATGGGTATAAGCCATGGCAAAATTTGACATTTTTGTAGAGAAGGGGTCTCGCTGTGTTGCCTAGGCTGGTCTTGAACTCCTGGCCTTAAGCGATCCTCTTGTCTCGACCTCCCAAAGTGTTGGGATAAACCACTGTGCCTGGCCAACAATCTTCTTTTCTACCCAAGTTTCAGAAGCCATGGGGAAACATAGAGAGGACCAAGGCAAGTGGAAAGGCAGTGTCACCGAAGTCAATAGTGGGGACGGCGGCTTCCATCTGCCGATCTGCCAGACAAGTGAGCTGGCAAACATCTGACAATTGAATTAGACTTGCACACCCAGTGACAGACACCAGTGGACAGCCCCAGGCCGCTTCTCACAAGCGCAAGGCTCTGAGGTTACCCTATGAAACAGACAAGCAAGAACACGAGCTTGCCGCAGGCAGCAGTTCCCAAAGGGAAGAAAGGAAGGATGGAACGCACGTGCGTGGCTCCTCCCACACTCTGTTTGCTTGGGGAGCGGTGGGGAGCCAGGCCCACACATCTCTAGGAGACCTAGAGAAATGGGAGTGAAAGTCCCCCTCCCAGCCGGTGCGGTGGCTCAAGCCTGTAATCCCAGCACTTTGGGAGGCCGAAGCGAGAGGATCGCCTTGAGCTCCGGGGTTTGAGAGCAGCCTGGGCAACACGTCCCTACAATAAATCCAAAAATAAGCCGGGTGTGGCGGCGCGTGCCTGGAATTCCAGCTCCTTGGAAGACTGAGGCGGAAAGGATCGCCTGAGCCCAGGACGTCCAGGCTGCAGCGGTCGTGAACATTCCACTGCACTCCAGTCTGGATGATGGAGTGACATTCCAACTCAAAAAAGAAATAAAGTCCCCATCCCTCGTGCAGCTTACAAACCTGCAAACATGACAGATTCTCACACAAAAACAAAAACAGGACATGATATTTAGAATTTCAAAGTTACATAATAGCTGCATTATACTCTCACATAGCCTTTGATCACTTACAAAATACTTTATTATCTCATTGAAGAGATGGAAGAAGGAAAGAAGAAAAAGGGGAAGGACACTGGGAAAATATTGCCCCTTTTTACAGATCAAGAAATTGAGACTCAGAGAAGTTGATTAATTTACCAAAGATCGCAAAACCAGTAAGTGGCAGACCTGCTTGAAATGCAAATCTTTTCCATTCCAAATTCTTCCCTGTTCTATTACATTATCCTGATGCTCTTGAAGTCATTGGTAACCTGAACACAAACTCTGAAGCTGGGATAGTTGTTGTTTGTTCAATGGTGGCATCTATTGACAAAGTGTCACTTTGCAGTCAAGCTTTATCAGACATGGAAAAATGCAAGGAACTAAATTCCATTGCAAGTTGCTTCAGGGACTGTTCCAATGTGTTTGTTGACATACTGAGTTTTTGAAGCATTGAGTCTAACCGGACAGTGGTTCACTTTAGGCCCTGGAGTCAGGACTGCCAGGGGTCAAGTTCGTGATTTTGCTTAACTTCTCCATGCCTGTTTCTCCATCTGCAACGTGGGAGTATAACAGTACCTACTCTCGGAATTGTTGAGGGAAGTGAGACAGCCCACATGGTGTCCCCAGGCTCATGACCAGTGGGGAATATGTGTTGGTTCTTACTGTTATTACCAGACCTACGTTTGGGTTTCCTCCCCCGTGTGCAGATTGAGGACTTTGAATATGTCGCTTTATTTCTTTTTCTTATTTTATTTTTTTTAGTTGGAGTCTCACTCTGTCACCCAGGCTGGAGGGTAGTGGCACACTCACGATCACTGCAGCCTCATCTTGCTGGACTCAGGTCATCTTTCTACCTCAGCCTTCCAAGTAGCTGGAACTACTGGCACATGCCACCAAGCCCAGCTGATTTTTCTTTAATTGTAGAGATGAAGTCTCACCAATTTGCCCAGGCTGGTCTCGCACCCATGAGCTCAGATACTTCTCTCGCCTCGGCCTCCCAAAGTGCTGGGATTACGGGCATGAGCCACCACGCCCAGCTTGTCGTTTTATTTCTACAGGCCTCAGTCTCCCCTTTTAGCGTCAATACTACCCAGCTCACAGAATTTAAGGAATAAAATATGAAAATGTGGCCTGTGTGGTGCCTTGCCTGTAGTACAAGCTAAATAAACAGTGACCATGATTATAACTGGGTTACAGACTCTCAAGCATGGGAGACAGAGTATATTCATTTCTTTAACCTTCCACTACAGTGATCTCTCACCGTTTGCTTTTTTTTAAGCAGAACTTTTTCCCAAGTGGTTAAATTAAGCAACAAAAAAAAGAGCTCCATGTGCTTCAGTGAGGTCTCCCAGGCATCTCTGCTACCCACTCTTCCTGTCTCCAAACTTCCAAGTGCACCTTTTGAAAACTGTGGACCAGCTGGGTGTCGTGGCTCATGCCTGAAACCCCAGCACTTTGGGGGACAGAGGTGAGAGGATTACCTGAGCCCAGGGGTTCAAGACCAGCCTGGGCAACTTGGCAAGACCTCGTCTCTTAAAACAAAAACAAAAAAACCGTGGACTGAAAGTATCTGGCACAGATCCTGAGGTTCTGGAAGTGCTTGTTGAATGAACGAGTGACTCCTGTTGGAAAACCAAAGCACATACTTTTCTGAGCACTTTGGCTGACATTGCGCACGTCATTCAACAATCACTTGTGGAGGAAAAAAGATCTAATTTCTGCAAGGAGTTTTTCATTTAAGGTGTGAGAAAATAAGGCATTGGGACTTAGAAAACGAATACCACAGGCCAGTGCCGAGATGATTAGGCAACCATGAGCCAGGGCAGGGGGAGCGACTTTGGGCTTTGAGAGAAGAGAGGAGAGAAAGAGAAATCCATGGTCCAGGCTGGGGAAGAGTGTGGGAAGAGGGGCATGTTGTTGTATCCATGTGCTAGGGCCACCCAATGGAAGCTGTCAATGTGATTCTCTGAGTCAGAAGCCCATGGCCTGATCTGTCTTGCAGCCTGTTTTGCTAAATAAAGTTTTATTGAAACGCGGCCACACCATTCCTTTGAATGCTATCTACAGCTGCTTTCCTATGATAGAGCAGTCTGGCCTGCAAAGTCTAAAATATTTACTTTCTGGCCCTTACCAAAAAAGTTTGCCAACCCCTGCATAGGCAGGGGAAGCCTCTACAGTTCTTGAGTGGGGGAATGATGGGATGAAAGTAGCTGTCTTTATTTTTTTAGTGAGAGTCTCACTCTGTTGTCCAGGCTGGAGTCTAGTGGCACAATCACAGCTCAGCACAGCCCCAATCTCAACCTTCTAGGCTCAGGCAACCCATGTGCCCCCCACAGCCAGCTAATTTTTTTATTTTTGTAGAGACGAGGTCCGGCTATGTTGCCCAGGTTGGTCTGAAACTTCTGGACTCAAGCAATCTTTTCAAGTGATCCTCCCACCTCAGCTTCCCAAAGTGCTGGGATTACAGGCATAAGACACCACACCCAACTAAACGGCTTTATTGAGATGTACAGCCGGCCTTCCACTTCTATAGGTTCAACATCTGTGAATTCAACCAAATGCAGATGGAAAACATTTGGGAAAAAAATGTCATGTGTCCTGAAATGTACAGACTTCTTTTTCCTTGTCATTATTCCCTAGACAACACAGTACTGCAACTATTTACACAGCATTTACATTGTATTCGGTATTATAAACAATCTAAAGATGATTTAAAGTGTGCAGGAGAGTGTGCATAGGTTATATGCAAATACTATTATGCCATTTTATATCAGGGACTTGAGCGTACATGGATTTTGTATCTGCAAGGGGTCCTGGAAGCAATCCCCTGTGCATACCAAGGGACAACTGAAATCAATCATACAACCCACCAATGGATTTTGGTATATTAGAGTATTAATTTTTGAAAACTAAAAGAGCCAGGAGCAGTGGCTCACACCTATAATCTCAGAACTTTGGGAGGCTGAGGTGAGGGGATTGCCTGAGCCAATGGGTTCGAGACCAGCCTACGCAATTTGGCAAAACCTCTTCTCTACAATAAAGCAAAAAATTAGCCAGACGTGGTGGCACATTCCTGTAGTTCCAGCTCCTTGGAAGACTGAAGCAGAAGGATCACCCGAGCCCAGCAGGTCGAGGCTGCGGTGACCGTGAACATGACACTACACTTCAGCCTGGGCCACAGAATGAGACTCCGATTCAAAAAAAGAAAAAAAAAAAACTGTGGTAAGATATATAAACAATAGCCGGGCTCGGTGGCTCAGCCTGTAATCCCACGCCTTTGGGAGGCTGAGGTGAGTGGATTGCCTGAGCCCCCGGGTTCGAGACCCGCCTGGGCAGG
>NW_007248477.1:170707-183504 GCF_000164805.1 Carlito syrichta
ATATATAAACATAAAATATGCCATTTTTTTTTTTAAGAGACAGGGTTTCACTCTGTCACGCAGGCTGGAGTACAGTGGTGTGATCATGGCTCACTGCTGGGCTCAAGTAATTCTCTCACCTCAGCTTCCTGAGTGGCTGGGAATACTGGTGTGCACCACTGTGCCTAGTCCATTTTATTTTTATTTTGTAGAGGGTCTTGCTTTGTTGCCCAGGCTGGTCTCCAACTCCTAGCCTCAAGTGATCCTCTCACCTCGACCTCCCAAAATATTAACCATTTTAAATTGGTGCTTATTACAATTACAATGCTGTGCATCCATGGCCACTATCTATTTCCAAAACTTTTCATCACCCCAAAGAGAAACTGTAACCATTAAGCCATGACTGTCTCCTCTCCCCACCGGGTGGCAGCATTTTGAGAGAATTAGGAATTGGGATAAAGCATTGAAGAGGTGTACTGCAGCGAGGCTTGGGGACACTTGGGGATGAATTATACTCATCATCTAATTATTCTAGCTCTCATTTGCATAACATAGTTGCAGTGTTTCTTATATGTCATTTCATACAATTTTCAGATACTATTTTGTTTATTTATTTATGTTTGTTTTTTGAGTCGGAGTCTCACTCTGTCGGCCAAGCTGGAATGCAGTGGCACAATCACCGCTTACTGCAGCCTTGATCCTTCTGTCTCAGCCTTCCAAGTGGCTGTGACTACAGATGCGTGTTACCACACTGGGCTAATTTTTGTGTTTGTTTGTTTATTGTAGAGACAAGGTCGCATCAGTTTGCCCAGGCTGGTCTCAAACTCCTGGGCTCAGACAATCCTCTTGTCTCAGCCTCCCGAAGTGCTGGCATTACAGGCATGAACCACCATGCCTGGCTTATATATTTATTTATTTTTGAGTAGGAATCTCACTCTGTTGCCCAGGCTGGAGTGCAGTGCTGGATCATGGCTTACCACAACCTCTACCTCCTGGGTTCAGGGGATCCTGAACAGGCACGTGCCACCACGTCTGGCTAATTTTTTAATTTGTAGAGATGAAGTCTTGCTATGTTTCCTAGGCTGGTCCTGAATGCCTGAGCTTAAGGAATCCTCTCACCTTGGGCTCCCAAAGTGCTGAGATTAGAGGCATGAGGCACCACACCCAGCTTTATTTATTTATTTTATTCAGAGAATAAAATCAAATCTCGAGAATCAGGTGGCTTATTCTGTCACCAGCAGGCAGGTGGCAGAACCCAGGACCAGATTCAGATCCATTTACACTGGGGGAATAACAGAACCAACCCTCACAGGCAAGTCCCTTATTTGCCAGGCCCGGTGCTAGGTGCACCCACGCACATGATCTTTGCTGCACCCCGTTCTGGGTCACAGGGCTAGTCAGTGGCAATGCTGCAATGTGGACATCAGTGTGATGGTTGTTCACCTATTGCTCCTGTCTCCCAACTCTGTCTCCCTGGGACCTTTTCTCTTCCAGGGGCAACTGGATTGGCGAGGCCCCATACAAGATGGGGAGGCCATGTTCCGCCTGTCCCCCCAGTTACCAAGGCAGCTGTAGCAGCAACCTGTGCTTCTCTGGACTGAACTCCAACAGGCTCCGATGGTTCTGATCCTTCCCTGGGCTTGGGTGTGCCTCTGACCCTCCAATGTCCTGCCCCAAAGACCAAGTGGAGCAATGATTATTTTTTTAAGGACGTGAGTTCGGATCACCCCACTGGATTTCCCCCCCTAGACTCTCTTTTCTAAATGTCCAGCAAGTGTCAGAAGAAATGGTTCCCTTGTCTCCGTTCCTTAGTTCCACCTTGCTTCTCTCTGGACTCTGGGAGAGAAACCTGCACCTTTCATTAACTCACTTCTCAGAGAGCCAGAGGGAGGGTGCAGTGTGGAGTTGGACCTCTCAGGCTTCAAGCCCAAAGCCTTGGTCCATCCAATGAGAGACACTGGCGGTGTCATCTTTCGCCTGAAACCCACCTTCACTCATCCCATCACAGCCAATCAACTTCTGAGTAGCCTTTGAGGAAGGCGGTTCCCTCTCTGAGTTGGGCTTATTTCAGATACAGGATTTTAGAAAACACTGAAATTGGATTGTGGGCTTAGCCCCCTCCCTCCATTGTATGTTACTCAAGCCACGCCTGGTCAGACCCTCCTTTTGCAGATGGGTATCCTGAGGCTCAGAGAAAGGGTGCGACTTACTCAAAGCCGCACAGCTTGACTTCCATGGCACAGGTTGGAGCTCAGGCCCTGTGATTCCTTTCTGCCTCCTGACCACTCTAAGCTCTAAGGACTGAGAAGCAAAAACCAACGCTGGCTTGAAGGAATGCTCCCTTTCTGGGCCTCTTTTTTTCTTTCTGTATCCTCTGTCTCTTGTTGGGCTACTGTCTGTCTTACTCTTGCCTATTTTTCTGTGTCCCTGACTCTCTTCTACCATACAATCTTATTCTCATTCCAATAAACCGTTTCCTCTCCCCACCCCATCCCACCTGGAGATCACAGCACACAAAAGCTCTTTTGTCTCCAGAGATAGTAAAATCTCCACCCTCAGACCTTGCCCTGCAGGGACCCACTCCCTGGCTGGCTGAGGCGAGCCTCATTCAAAGCCCCGAAATGGAAAACAGGCCTTTTTCCACCGGGTCCCCATGTTGTCCTGGACGGTCATTCACGCCCAGGCCATGACTATGCATGTCACCCCCTTCCCTCTCTACCCCCAATAAAGTCCTTTGAGATCCAATGCAGCGACTCTTTCTGTCCCTACCTGTCTCAGCTCCCAGGAGGGTCTAAAAACAAGGGAAGGGAATGGGTGGGTAGAAAGGGGGTGGGGGTGAGCAGAAAACCAGTTCGACCAGAAGACCAAGGGAGGGGACTAACAGCGCCCTAGGCTCTTCTGTGCACAAAGGTAGATCAGCATGCTTATGCATATATCATGACTCCATTTTACAGATGAGAAAAACGAGGCTTAGGATTTCCAAATGCTGGAAATGAGCGAAATAAGAGAATCAAGAACATTATCGTGAGTTTGTTGTTCTCAGATTGTATATCTCCTACTTTATTTTTCTGGAACCTGAAAAATCATCTTGAGTTCCCACCCTACATTGGCACTCTGCTTCACTGTCCTTACCTTTGTCTAATCCCTGAGTTTCTCCCTCCAGAGCTGGAAGGCAGGAGTGAAAGGATTAAGATTTGATCTTTCAAGTCACACGTAGCAGATTCAAATGCAGCTTCTTGAGCCTCAGTTTTTGCATCTGTGAAATGGAGATAGGAACTACAACAATTCTGTGAAATGAAGAGTTTAAAGTGCTGACCAACCAAGCAGTTCATAGCTGTCAGTGGTCATCATTTCCATTATCCTGGTACTCAGGGCACAGGACAGCAAAGCATGCAGTTGAAATTGCATTGGCTTTGGGGTCAGACACTGAATTCAAACCCTATGTCTGCTCCTTACTAGCTATGGTAGTTCACGATGCCACTTAATCCAGGGGGTCATAGACCACTTACCTTTCCAGAACATTTTGGGAAGTTGGCATAGGATTGACAAGCTTTTCCCCCCAATATAAAGCTATTAATAATTTTTTAAAAATCGAACGTTGACTATTACCATTGTTTTGCAGAAGAGAAGGTATTTTAATATAACCCATGACCATCAATAACAGGAACTGGGGGTCCCTTTGAGGTGGTGGCACAAGCTGGAAAGAGATCACGGGAAGAGAGGAGTATGTCACCCAGCTATTCTGTTGGTACAACCAGCCAGGAGACAGGTACTGCCATAAGGAATTGAAATAATTTACCAAAAACCATCAGAACACAGTGGAGCTGGGTTTGCTCATTTTTCTGAGTCCTGAGATTGTTTCACCGCTTCTCATTTGAGCTCTCTCTAATGTGATAAAGACCTTGACTTCACAATCCCAAAGCAGGCCATGAGATCCAACAAAAGAAACAGGACTGTTCCCAAAAAAGCAGATGGCAGGTGTCTAATATGCAAAAGAGCTGAAACACAGTCAGCTTTGCATCCAGAGACCAGAGCGCAGGATTCAGCCGCAGGCTGTATTTAGAATGGGGCATGGAGCCGGGCTCGGTGGCTCAGCCTGTAATCCTGCGCCTTTGGGAGGCTGAGGTGAGTGGATTGCCTGAACCCGCAGGTTCGAGACCCTCCTGGGCAGCAAGACCTCATCTCTAAAATGAATCAAAAATCAGCCGGGCGTGGTAGCGTGCTCCTGTACTTCCGGCTACTTGGAAGACTGAGGTAGAAGGATCGCCGGAGCCCAGTGGGTCGAGGCTGCAGGGGCCGGGAGCGGCCACTGCACTCCAGTCTGGGCGACGGAGTGAAACTCCAACTCAAAAAAAAAACCCAAAAGAATGGGGCCTGGCGTCAGACTTCGCCATCCTTGTGGCACTCACTCACTCATAATATCAGCTTTGGATGATGACCTGATGAAGACCCCCCTCCTCTACCGCTCCACAAGCCCTGAGGGTGCAGGGATGACATCTGCTTGACTTATTTCCATATCACTGGAGTCTAACACAGGGCTGGGTGTGAGTAGGTGCTCAATAAATACATTAGAGGAAAGGGAGATGGGGGCTGTAATCCCAGTTCCTCTCTGCACCAGCTGTGAGATTCCAGGCAAGGAACTGCTCTCTTTGCCTCAATTTCCTCAAGATTTGACGTGAACATGGCAAATTATTTGCAACTCCCAGCATCCAGTAGGCACTCAATAAACACCATTCTCCACCCTCCTTTCTCCTCTACTCCTCCCTTGGCTTCCCTATCCAGCTTGCATCGTGCCACACCCATAGTTTGGAGCCATAAAACCCAACCCAGGTTGGACTCTCCCCTCTCCAGTTCTTCCTACTAAGTCCCATTCCCCAAGTTAGGGGGCCAGCGTCCCCCACATCTGGATCCAGGCGTCCTGAACCCCAGAGTGCAGGACTGGGGCCCGAGTGGACCTCGGGTCTGGCCAGATCGCCATTGCCATGGCAACAGCAACAGTCCCCAGCCGCAGGTTCCCTAAGTGACTGGTTACTCTTTAACGTATCCACCCACCTTGGGTGATTAGAAGAATCAATAAGATAACCGGGCGGTGGCAGCTGGCCGCGCTCACTGCCTTCCTGGTGGACTGGCTCCTGGTGGCCCTGCTGCTGCTGTGTGTGGGCCCCTGCCACTCCATGCCCCTGGGTCTCCGGCTGGGTGGGCTTGGCCATGGTCAGTGTGAACGCACCCCTCAGGGCTCCGGTGGAGGGTCCTTATGGTAAGTGGGGCCAGCAGCGGGGCCGGGAGGACTGGGCAGGGTGGGAGCATGGTCAGGTTTGGGAGGCCACGGGATACCTCCCGCGTGTTTCAACGGGCCCAAGCCCCTCCAAGGGCTCTTGTAGAATGGCAGGACACCAGACAGAGGCTATGACTGACTTTCCTAGGCTCTCATGCAGGGGCATGGCCAGTTTGGAGTGGACCCTCCTGGGAGGGGCTGCAGCAGCCCTGGACGGGGGCTTGGCTCCTTTTGCCTATGAAGCTTTCCTGGGAATGCACCCAGGAATCTTTCCAAAATTTCACAGAGGGTGGGGGCTGTAAGTAACATCCGGTTTTGCTGCAGGGCATACTGAGGTCCACAGAAGCTGGGCCTCGGTGCTGTAGCTATGCATGGTCTAGCTGGAGTTGGGACCCATGCTGACGAATCCCGTGGGCGGTAGGCTTGATCCCTCCACGCCTCCGTTGGCTCTGGAAATGGGGAAGAGGCAGAAAGTACCTCGCAGTGTGGGGCTCTGGAAAATGAGAGTATCTTGTGCTGAATGTGTGAGCTCACATTCAAGGCCAGGAAGGAATGTGTTCCTGGCAGTGACGGACTCGAGCTCTGCTGCGTGGGGTGGCCCCAGAATTGGAAGTAGCTCAAACATCCCTCAGGAGAGTGGGGACAGATGACTATCCCTCAGTAGAGCATCTTTCGGGGTGGATGGTGACCCATTTAAGGAAGAATACAGATCTGCGTGTGATAGGGAAGACCCTCCCATTACATCAAGCAAAGGCAACAAAATGGATCTAGATGCTTCTATGGGCACACATGTCTGTATTTGCATAGAAGATTTGTGGAAGGACAGAACCGAGAGACAGCTTTGTTCCTGAGACAGGAGATTCAAGAGAATGTTTTACCTTTCGGGACACATTTTGGATTAAAAATATAAATTAGGTACATTTTTTAACATATTTAAATCACACCCAAGCACCCAGAGCTTAGCCTCTGGAATCTGGTAGATCTTGGTTCTAGTTCTGTGACTTTAGTCAAATGACTCAACATTTATGTGCCATTGTTGCTCTCTCTGGAGACAGTCCGAGGATGTGTCCTGGGGTCATCGTGAATGGCTGAAGGCAGTGAGGGTACGAGCCCTTGACAGAACGCACACTGCAGGGACTCAACGATATTACTTTATGTCACCACTAGCTGAGGACAGAGGGCCAATGAGTGGTAGAATCAGGGTCTGGTTTCTTGACTCTAGTCTGGGAGAACCTTCTTGACCCCCCCAACCTTTTCCCCTCAAGTAGGAGTATGTGATGCATTGGATATATGGAAATGGCAGAGGTGGAAGAACCAAACAGTCTGGGGATCCTCCCACTCCTCTCAGCTGTGTGACCTTGAGCAAAACACTTTTCCTCTCTGAACCCATCTTCTCATCTGTAAAATGGAGATAACCACAGGACCTATGGGGGCAGGGGCTGGGGAGAAGATAGCCTAGCAAAAGGGTGGGGTAACCCTTAATCCACAATTGTAAACCCTAATGAAAAGACACCACTGTATGACTTGATTGGACCTGTGGCCAGCGGAAGACTCATTGTCTTCCAAAAGGGCCAAGCAGTCAGCTCCTGGAACAGGACAGCCTAGATGATAAACCTAAGATAGGGGTGAATAGAGTCCCTCTCAAAGGATGATACAATAATAATGTAACCTGATAGCCTCTCACAGTCTTCCAGGTCTAACCACCTTGTAGGATGTCTTGTATCCCTTTCTCTCTGCCCTTAAACTGGGTTCGTCACACAGCGAGCGTTCAGCAATTGTCAGAATGGTTGCGTGGATGGATGGATGGATGGATGGATAGGTGGATGGGTGGGTGGATGGGTGAATGGATGGGTTGGCGGGTGGGTAAGTAAATGGTTGGACAGATGGACGGATGGATGGGTGGGTGGATGGATGGATAGGTGGATGGATGGATGGATGGATGGATGGATGGATGGATGGATGAATGGATAGGTGGATAGGTGGATGGGTGGGTGGATGGGTGAATGGATGGGTTGGCGGGTGGGTAAGTAAATGGATGGACAGATGGACGGATGGATGAGTGGGTGGATGGGTGGCAGGTGGATGCAAGGGTGGGTGGATGGACCTATTATTTAATTCTCCACAACAGCTGTCTGAGATAAATCATATTGTCATCTCAAAGGATGAAAGAGAAAACTGAGACACAAGATTATTTTTAAAAAATAAAAAGCCATCATTTGACTCCAGGCCTGACACATCCAGCTTTTGCTGACACTCTCAGCTATAAATGCTGCTGGACAGAGAAAGGAGGGTTCCGGTGGTCAGGTTTGCAGCACACTCCAACAGGAAAGCACTTTTGTCCCAGGACAGCGGAGCATTAGCTGTCATGTGTGCATGCATGTGTATATGTGCGTGATTGTGGCTAAAAGATCTTGATTTTTTTTTTTTGAATTGGAGTCTCACTCTGTCACCCAGGTTGGAGTGCAGTGGCATGCTCACGGCCACTGCGGCCTCGACTTGCTGGGCTCAGGTGATCCTTCCGCCTCAGCCTTCCGAGTAGCTGGAACTACAGACACACGCCACCACACTCAACTAATTTTGTACTTTATTGTAGAGATGAGGTCTCACCAAGTTACCCAGGCTGGCCTTGAACCAATGGGCTCAGGCAATCCTCTCAACTTGGCCTCCCAAAATGCTGGGATTAAAGGCGTGAGCCACTGCACCTGACCAATTTTTTTTTTTTCCTGAGTTGGAATCTCACTCTGTTGCCCAGACTGGAGTGCAGTGGCACGCTTACGGACACTGCAGTCTCGACTTGCTGGGCTCAGGTGATCCTTCCACCTTAGCCTTCCAAGTAGCTGAAACCACAGGCGTGCGCCACCTTGCTCAGCTAATTTTAAAAATTTCTTATAGAGACGGTGTCTTGCCAAGTTGCTCAGGCTGGTCTTGAACTCCTGGACTCAGGCAATCCTCTCACTTCCACCTCTCAGAGTGCTGGGATTATAGGCATGAGCCACTGGTACTGGCTAAGACCTTGATTTTTTAATAAAACAAATTGGGTCAGCATCACAGATCTGCCTTTTTAAAAAAAGATTTTCCCCAAAATCCCGGCAAACTGTGTGGCTTTATAAATCATTATCTGTCTCTGAACCTCAGATGTTTCATCTGTAAAATGAGCTAAAGAAGTCTGCTGGAGCCGGGCTCGGTGGCTCAGCCTGTAATCCCACGCCTTTGGGAGGCTGAGGTGAGTGGATTGCCTGAGCCTGCAGGTTTGAGACCCGCCTGGGCAGGCGAGACCTCATCTCTACAATAAATCAAAAAATCAGCCGGGCGTGGTAGCACATGCCTACAATTCTGGCTACTTGGAAGGCTGAGGCGGAAAGATCGCCGGAGCCCAGCAGGTCGAGGCTGCGGTGGCTGGGAGTGGCCACTGCACTCCAGTCTGGGCGACAGAGTGAGACTCCAACTCAAAAAAAAAAGAAGTCTGCTGGAAGTCTCTAGAACAAAATTCTCTTTCTGAGAAGAGAAACAAGTGCATGGAGGGGGGAATAAACCCTCTCCTGGGGTTCTCTAACAGAGATAATAACATTAACCATCCTGACCTGACTGTAGCAGAGGGGCGTTGGTGGATAAGGGGTGTGGCACACACAGAGCCTCCCTGGGAGGCAGTAGCGGTCATGATTGTCAGGAGGCCCGAATGGGTGAACTCATGAGTGCCTAGAAGGATGCCAGACCAGAATGAGCACTCCCCAAGTCCTAAGTCTTAGCTGTTGCTTCCCAGTGTTGAACCTCAGTAGGACTGGTCTCTAAAGAGGTTTCCTTTGGTGTGGTGACACATGGTGGGCTTGACCCTCCTTGGACTTTCACGCCACATTGGATTCAGCTCTGTAGCTCTGCTCGTTGCTCTGATCAGATAGTTGGTGTGAACTATGGGGTCTGCCACGCCCCACCAGACTGTAAACTCCACGAGGTCCAGGACTTTGATGGTTATTCCAGCCTCGCAAGTCTCACAGTGTCACACAGTGACTGGCAAAGAAGAGATGCTCAATAAGCATTTGCTGGATGAGTGGATTGAGGAAGGACTTAAGAAACAGCCCTGCGACAATGATCGTCAGTGTCAGCCCCATCCACACGTCCCTTTTTTCCACTCTGCCATCCTCACTACCTTGGCTCTTGGTCCTTGTATTTGTCCTATTATGACCCAAGGTGGCTATCCCAGCATCAGGCGTCATGTCTGCACTGGTATCTGAAGCTGGAGGCAGGAGAAAGGCTTCCCTCCATACACTTGTTTCCTTTACTCAAAGAGCCAGGAGCAGTGGCTCATGCCTGTAATTCCAGTACTTTGGGAGGTGGAGGTGAGAGAATTGCCTGAGCTCAGTGGTTTGAGACCTGGGCAACTTGGCGAGACCTCGTCTCTACAATAAATATTTTAAAAAATTAGCTAGATGTGTTGGCGCATGCCTGTAGTTCCGGCTACTTGGAATCCTGAGGCAGAAGGATTACCTGAGCCCAGCAGGTCGAGGCTGTGGTGGGCGTGAGCATGCCACTGTACTCTAGCCTGGGCGACAGAGTGACTCTGAATCAAAAAAAAAAGCAAAATTTCTCTAGAAACATCCCAGCAGATTTCCCTAGTTCAAGGAAAACTGGGAGGTCACATATCTGGTAGAAAGAAATGGGAGGCCGGGCGAGGTGGCTCAAGTCTATAATCGAAGCA
This sequence comes from Carlito syrichta, assembly GCF_000164805.1. Classification (NCBI taxonomy): domain Eukaryota; kingdom Metazoa; phylum Chordata; class Mammalia; order Primates; family Tarsiidae; genus Carlito; species Carlito syrichta. Next base: position 180,655 of record NW_007248477.1, read on the forward strand.
GTTTGGGAGGCCGAGGCGAGAGGATTACCTGAGCCCAGGTGTTCAAGACCAGCCTGGGAAACTTGGCGAGACCTCATCGCTACAATAAATCAAAAAATTAACTGTTCATGGTAGCACGAGCCTATAGTTCCAGCTACTCGGAAGGCTGCGGTAGAAAGATTGCCTGAGCACAGTAGGTAGAGGCTGTGGTGGCCGTGAGCGTGCCACTGCACTCCAGCCTGGGCCACAGAGTGATACTCTAAAAAGGAAAAGAAAAAAGAAAAAGAAAAAAAGAAATGGGAAAACAAGACTGGTCTAGACCAACGGCTCCTCTCTTGGGGTGTGGCACACTACTGCTCCAAACAGAACTGAGGCTCTGGGACAGCAGGTTCTCAGCCTCAGTATCACTGACATTTTGGCTGGGATCATTCTCTGTTGCAGGGGGCTGTCCCATGCACCGCAAGATGGTAAGCAGCATCCCTGGCCTCTACTCCCTAGCTGCTGGTAACATTTCTTCTCATAGCTGGGCCAACCCAAAACATCTGCAGAGAGCCAAGGGTATCCTGCACCATGTGAACATCAGTGTATTATAAGGGAGGAGGAACAGCTGCTGGGTCCACCACAATTGAGTGTACTGTGACTCTTGTGTTGCAGTGATTGCTTTGGATGTCAGGATCTAGCTGAGAGCCAAATGTGAGGCTGCCCCGAGCAACTCTGAGGATAAGAGGCTGATGTGTGCATATCTGTGTGTGCACCTGACTCCTGCCTGGGCTTATCACTTTCCTACTCTTGTTTTCCTTTCGATGTGTTTCCCTTGATTATTTATTTTGGCTTTTGGGGTTAATTGGATGAATGAATGAATGGGTAGAGGGACTGATGAATGGTTGTGATGAGTGGATGGATGGATGGAAGGAAGGAACAAATGGATGAATGAGTAACTGGGAAGATGAATGGGGTAGATAGATGGGTGGATGAATTAATGAATAGATGTTGAGGGTGGATGCATGGGTGTGGAGGATGATGGTGGATGGGATACATGGAGAGATATGTAGGTGCATGTAATAAATGGAGGAAAAAGTAGCTGGATAGAAGCATGGGTGGTTGGGGAAGGATGGATGGGTGAAGGGTGTCATGGGTGGATGGGTGGGTGGATGGATGGATGGATGGATGGGTGCATGAGGTGGGGTGGACTGAGATAGCCTGGAATAGCAGCACCTTCAAGTGCTCTGGACAGGATAAGTGAGGAGACAGGGTGATTTGGCCACAGTAAATAGTCCTTCATCGGGGCAGAACTGTATAGATTTCTAAGTGCCAGATGAGCCTAATCCTTTTTTGGTATGTAGGCCTAGTCCCTTTGACCTGTGGTATCAGTCTCAAGCCAGACCAGAGGCTGTTGTCAGAGGTAGTTTGGTTAAGTGGCTCTCTCACTTAAAGCTCTATGGTGGTAGCTGGGCACGTTGGCTCATGCCTGTAATACCAGCACTTTGGAAAGCGGAGGCAAGAGAATTGCCTGAGCCCGGGAGTTCGAGACCAGCCTGGGCAACTTGGTGAGACCTTGCCTCTACAATAAATCAAAAAATTAGCTGGGCGTGGTGGCGCACACCTGTAGTTCCAGTTACTTGGAAGGCTGAAGCAGAAGGATCACCTGAGCCTAGCAGGTCGAGGCGGCAGTGGCCACTGCACTTCAGCTTGGGCGACAGAGTGAGACTCCAACTCAAAAAAAAAAAAAAAGCCCTATGGTGGTGACACTTTGCTTCAGCTCTCTATTCCTCAGTCTCTTCCTCCATTAAATGAACCTTGGTTGTTATAAGGATTCCATGAATTAATGAAAGAGAAAAGGTAATAGAAACCATAATGTTCTTTGTCCCTGTGTAGGGTTGATGGGCCCAAAGTTGGACTGGTCCCCAGATGCTGACTGACCATGGGACTGTGTCCAGTATCAGGCTCTGGCTGCCTTCACGCTTCATTCCCAAACATGGTCTCTCCACACCCCTCTTCTATCTCCCTTCTCCGTGTCGTCCTCACAGTTTCATCTCAGTTCAGTCTTTAGCCCCCGTTGTTCACAATCTTGTTGCACATGAGAAAATTCCTTAAACCAACATATTTTGGGGCTCTACTCCAGACCTGGTAGCCCAGTGGTCAGAATCTCCAGGGAAATGAGTTCTAAGAATCTCTACTATGGTGGGTGTGTACATAGATAGATAGATAGATAGATAGATAGATAGATAGATAGATAGATAGATAGATAGATAGGTTCTCTCTATGTTGCCCAGGCTGATCTCACACTCCTGGGTTCAAGCAATCCTCCGCCTCAGCCTCCTGAGTATCTGAGACCACAAATGGCACTTATTGAGTTGCTTATGTGATTTAGGGTGTCAAGGGCAGCTGGAGTGCGAAAACCGTTGCCTACTTTGTCCCATTTAGTGGAGGAAGAAAGTGGATACCCAGGGTGCATCCTGTTTCCACCCAAAAGCCTCCTGCAAGTCATTGTTTGCCTGTTCATTTCTTTCTTTCTTTCTTTTTTTTTTTTTTTGGAGTCAGAGTCTCACTCTGAAGTCCAGGGACCAGGATGGAGTTCAGTGACAGGCTCACAGCCACTGTAGCCTCAACTTGCTGGACTCAGAACATCCTTCCGCCTCAGTCTTCCAAGTAGCTGGAACTACAGGCATGCGCCACTGTGCATTTTTTGTGATCTATGGTAGAGACGAGGTCTCACCAAGTTGTCCAGGCTGGTCTTGAATTCGTGGGCTCAGGCAATCCTCTCGTCTCACCTGGGATTACAGGCATAGGTCACTGCACCCAGCTGCATTTTCATTTCCTTCTTTTTTTTTTTTTTTTTGAGTTGGAGTCTCACTCGGTCGCCCAGACTGG
>NW_007248477.1:183845-190837 GCF_000164805.1 Carlito syrichta
AGCCCGGCTTTTTTTTTTTTTTGAGTCAGAGTCTCACTCTATTGCCCGGGCTGGAGTGCAGTGGCATGTTCATAGCCACTGCAGCCTTGACCTGCTGGGCTCAGGTGATCCTTCCAAATCAGCCTTCCAAGTAGCTGGAACTACAGGTGTGCACTACCATGTTTGGCTAATTGTTCTTGATTTATTGTAGATACAAGGTTTCACCAAGTTGTCCAGGCTGGTCTTGAACCCCTGGGCTCAGGCAATTCTCTCAAGTCAGCCTCCCAAAGTGCTGGGATCTCAGGCATGAGCCACCGCACCCAGCTGCTTGTTCATTTTTCTTTTTTTTTTTTTTGAATCGGAGTCTCACTCCATCGCCCAAGCTGGAGTGCAGGGGTATGCTCACAGCCACTGCAGCCTCCACCTGCTGGGCTCAGGCAATCCTCCCAACTCAGTCATCCAAGTATCTGGAACTACAGGTGTGTGCCACCATGCTTGGCTTATTTTTCTTGATTTATTGTAGAGACGAAGTTTCACCAAGTTGCCCAGGCTGGTCTCAAACCAGTGCTGGGATCACAGGTATAGCCACCGTGCCCGGCTGCTTGTACTTTTCCCTAGCAAACAGGCATTCACTGGGGGCTTATGGTATGCAAGACATTTTGCATAGCATGAAGGGAACAAGGGGGATAACACTTGGCTTCAGATCTTGGACAGTGTCCAGTTTGGTGGAGTAGACAGACAAGCCAGCAGCAACCTCAGACCAAAGGTCGTGACAAGACAGATAGGGCACTGCACAACACAAAGGGACTCAGGAAGAGGGGAAGGGGCCGGGGACTTCTTGACCCTGGAGGAGTGGACTAATATCTAAGCTTCAACCTGAAGTCAGGAGTCAGCCAGGAGAAGAGAGAGAAAGGGAAAAGTATTCCCAGCCTGGCCACACACTGCAATGATTTTACTTACACTTGACTGCATTTAATCTTGGGACTTGTCTGGTTGTTTCGTGAGTGATTTATCTCATTCCTAAAATCGTCCTCAGATGCTTAAGTGCAGGAATTGTGCCTTCCATGTTTTCTGACCCACATGCCTCTAGCATAAGGGTGGGCCTGTGAGGAGGAGAGCTTTGTTTCTTTCTCTCTTTTTTTGAGTTGGAGTCTCACTCCGTTGCCCAGACTGGAGTGCAGTGGCCGCTCCTGTCCACCGCAGCTTCGACCTGCTGGGCTCCGGCGATCCTTTCGCCTCAGCCTTCCAAGGAGCTGGAACTACAGGTGCGTGCTACCAGGCCTGGCTGATTTTCTTGATTTATTGTAGAGATGAGGGTTCACCAAGTTGCCCAGGTGGGTCTCGAACCCGTGGGCTCAGGCAATACACTCACCTCAGCCTCCCAAGGCGCAGGATTACAGGCAGAGCCACCAACCCTGGTTGTAACAGGCAAGATCTGGCTACATTCTTTGTTTTCTCCCTTTTAATCCTTGCAATAACCCATCAAAGTGGGAAGTATTATCCCCTTTTTATAAACAAAGGAATTGAGATTCAGAGTTGTTAAGTGAGTTTCTCTACATCACACAGTAAATAGGTGATTAAAATCTAGTCTGACAGCACACCTTCATTTGTTTAGCTATACTTGTCACTCTCATAATAGCATCTTAGAGGCTAAATAGCTTCATGGTTAGCACCTCAGACTCGGGTCAGGTTGCCTGGGTTCAAATGACTACCTATGAGCTGTGTGACTTCGAGTAAGTTACTCAATCTTTTGTGCCTCCGTTTCTTCATCTTTCAAGTGAGGATGATAATAATAGTATCCACTTCATAGGGTTGTTGTAAGAATTAAATGAGGCCAATATCTGTAAAGTCTGGCACATAGAAAGTGCTGTGTGAATTTGTTTATTTATTTATTTTTTTGAGTTGGAGTCTTAACACCCAGGCTGGAGTTCAGTGGCATGCTCATGGCCTCCACAGCCTTGACCTGCTGGGTTCAGGTAATCCTTCTGCTTCAGCCTTCCAAGTAACTGGAACTACAGATGCATGCTATCATGCCCGGCTAATTTTGTTTTGATTTATTGCATAGATGAGGTCTTTCCAAGTTGTCCAGGCTGGTCCTGAACCTGTGGGCTCAGGCAATCCTTTCACCTCCGCCTCCCAAAGTGCTGAGATGATAGGCATGAGCCACTGCACCCGACCGTGAATTTGAACTATTGTTATTATTATACTTATAGACTGTGCACCTACTACAAATGAGGGACTGAATGCTTATTAGGTGCTTGGTGTCTTTCAGCTGTTGTGAGACAAACAACAATGAATGAGGGATATGTAACTGGTCCCAGGATGCAACTGGCTGGAGAGTCAGAACGAGGCGTAGCTGCAAGTCTTCTGATGTCCTGGGATGCCTGGGTTGCTGCTTCTGCTTTGCTGCTTTCTTCTCCTCCTCTTCCTCCTCCTCCTTCTCCTCCTCCTCCTCCTCCTCCTCCTCTTCTTCAGCCTTGAACCCCTGACGTCTCTTCTTGGGAGAGCTGATTCATGGATGTGACCCTGCTTGGCTCCTTTACAGAGGAGGAACAAATGGAAAGCATAGGAATGAGGGGGCAGACCTGCCCTGGTCACAGGCCTGGGAGATGGCTCTCACTCAAGTCCTTCTGCTGCCTCTCTGTGGCCCAGGCTGGAGTGCCATTGCGTGATCATAGCTCGCCACAGCCTCTTCCAAGAAATGGAGGCATAGCAACCACCAGCCTCCATGGTGAAATGAGACATTTAATGAAAGGACTCCATGGTTCAAAATATTTGGAAATCCGGAAGACTAGACCAGCGTGTTTCAAACTGCAGTCCTGACCCAGTAATGGAGCTATGCAATTTACTGAGTTCTACTAGCTCAGGCAATACTAGCTGATGCAACAAGCAAACCCAAAATTTAGGTTAGAAGTTAATTTACTTCTATCACATAGTCATCCAGGGACTCCAGAAGTGACACTTATTTATTTTTTTATTTTAAAGATGTGGGGTACAATTCAGGATTAGGTATACAAGTGATCATTGTACAGGTAAAGTTTGGGCCTCTCTTTGGTTCCTGCTTCACCTAGTTTGAGGTCAGGTACCCTTATTGATGTTATGTGTCCCCTCCCACCCCACCCTGGCAGTTTCTGGCTACTGCCAATCCCTTTCTTACAGTATTATGATAAATGTTCAGGGTCTGCTTATGAGTGAGAACATGTGGTACTCAGTTCTTTGTTTCTGTGATAGATCATTGAGTATTACAGACTCTAAATCCATTCAAGTTGCTGCAAAGTTCATGATTTTGTTCTTCTTTATGGCTGTGTAATATTCCATCATATATAGGTACCACATTTCCAAAGTGACACATCACTTCTACTCATTCCAAGGGTGAGAACTAGTTGTATAGCCCTAATCAAATGTAAAGGAGTCTGGGATATGTGGCCCTTCACTGGGCTCTATGGAAAGGGAACCGGGTGTAGTGGCTCATGCCTATAATCCCATCACTTTGGGAGGCAGAGGTTAGAGGATTGCCTGAACCCAGGGGTTTGAGACCAGCCTGGGCAACATGGCGAGACCTCGTCTCTACAATAGATTAGCCAGGTGTGGTGGCATGTGTCTGTAGTTCCAACTGCTCGGAAGGCTGAAGCAGAAGGATCTCCTGAGTCCAGCAAGTTGAAGTTGCAGTGGCTGTAAGCATGCCATTGTACTCCTGCTTGGGCATCAGAGTGAGACTCCGACATAAATGAATGAATGAATGAATAAATAAATGATGGAAAGGGGAGCAGGAATTTGACCCTGTGGCACAGCTGACCATTTGTGCCACAGGGTCATATTCACAGTCCTGGCCCCTGCATATGTCAAGTATATATAACAGAGTGAATATACAATTCTTTTTTTTCTTTTTTTTCTTTTTTTTTAGTTGGCGTCTCACTCTGTCACCTAAGCTGGAGTGCAGTGGCATGCTCACAGCCACTGCAGCCTTGACCTGCTGGGCCCAGGAAATCCTTCCACCTCAGCCTTCCGCCTCAGCTGGAACTACAGGCATGTGCTACCATGCCTGGCTTATATTTTGATTTATTGTAAAGACAAGGTCTTGCCAAGTTACCCAGGCTGGTCTCGAACCCCTAAGCTCAGGCAATCCTCTTACCTATGCCTCCCAAAATGCTGGGATTACAAGTTTGAGCCACCATGCCTGACCCTAATATACAATTCTTTAAGATAAAATGTTTCAATGTAAAAAGTGCATAGATAGATAAAAAGGTAGTTATAAATAAATATGACAGAATGTTGCTAATTGGTGAAGCTGACAGGATACACCCATGCTCACAAAGTCTTTCAACTTTTAGCAGGCTTGGATTTTTTTCAGGATAAAATGTTGGAGAAAATGGAATTGTTAACATTTGCTAGATCTATAACTATAATAAAAGAATATGATATAAATAGCATAAGATATACTCAACCTTATGAAAAACCTTAAGGATTTTGACTTTAATAGAGACATTGGCAAACTTTTTCTGTAAAGGCTGGACAATAAATATTTTAGGTTTTGCAGGCCAGGTGGGATCTGTGGCAACTACTCATATCTGCTGTTGTAGCACAAAAGCAGCCACAGATGACAAGTGAATAAGTGTGGCTGTGTTCTAATTAAACTTTATTCATAAAAACAGACAGTGGACCAGATTTGGTCCAGAGGTGGTGGTTTGGTAACCTTGCTTTAATATATTGAATATTCTTTTTTGAAAAGTCCTTAAAGCATGTATTTTTGTGGGGTTTTTTTCCTTTGTTTTTATCTTTTTGTTTTTCAGACAGGATCTAACTTTGTAGCCCAGAATGGAGAGCAGTGGCATGATCATAGCTCACCACAGCCTCATCCTGAGCCCAACAAATCCTCCCTCCTTAGTCTCCTGAGTAGCTAGGACTATAGACATGTGCCATCATGCCTGGATTTTTTTTTTTAAGCGATGGGTTCTCACTCTGTTGCTCAGGATGGTCTCAAACTTTGGGCTTCAAACAATCTTCCCACCTCAGCCTCCCCAAGTGCTAGGATTACAGGTGTGAGCCACTGTGCCAGCTCATATGTTTGTTTTTAAGTAGATATACTATCCCTAGAGTACAATCTTTTTTTTTTTTTTAGTTGAAGCCTCACTCTGTGGCCCACGCTGGAATGCAGTGGCACCCTCATGGCCACTACAGTCTCGAACTGCTGGGCTCAGGTGATCCTTCCACCTCAGCCTTCCAAGTACCTGGAACTACGGGTGTGCACTACCATACCCAGCTATTTTTTTGATTTATTGTAGAGACAAGGTCTTGCTATATTGCCCAGGCTGATCTCGAACCCCTGAGCTCAGGCAGTCCTCTCGCCTGTGCCTCCCAAAGTGCTGGGATTACAGGCTTGAGTCACTGTGCCTGGCCTCCTATAGTGCAATTTAACAGTCTTCATTAGAATTTACTTGGTCAGCAGTGTCCAAGCCATTAGGGACCCTGAATATATTAATGTACCATGCTAGGTCCTATGCAAAATACTTTCAGCATATTTGCTGTTCACATAATCAGTTGATTCCTTTTGTTTTCATTCCTTGCCTTTTCTTTAAATAAAAATGGATTATTTAAAAATATATTTTTACTGAAGTATAACATTAAAAACAGAAAAGGACATGAATCACAAAAATCTAACTCAAGGAAGTTTCACATTATTTAAAAAAGAATGAAGTAAAATAGAATAGAAAATACCAACTGGGCGCAGTGGCTCACGCCTATAATCGTAGCACTTTGGGAGAAAGAGGCAAGAGGATTGCCTGAGCTCAGGAGTTCGAGACCAGCCTGGGCAATATAGCAAGCCTTCATCTTTACAATAAAAAAAAAAAATTAGCCAGGCATGGTAGTGTGAGCCTGTGGTTCCAGCTACTTGGAAGGCTGAGGCAGAAAAATGTCTGAGCCCAGTAGATCAAGGCTGTAGTGGCCGTGAGCTTGCCACTGCACTCCAGCCTGGGAGACAGAGTGACATTCCCACTTAAAAAAAAAAAAAAGAAAGAAAGAAAAGATCATGATAAGAGTGTGATAAAAATTATAGCCCACTTATTAGGGCTCTACATGGATTAACTCAAATTGGCCTTGTGAGGGAAATGTTATTTTTGCCACCCCTATTTTACAGATGAGGAAATGCAGGCCTAGTGAGGTTAAATCACTCAGCCAGAGTGACACAGGCACTCAGAGCCCATGACGTTCCAGCCCAGGCAATCGGCCTCCAGGGTCTGTGTTCTGACATTTATCCCAACGGCCGCTGTGTATAAAGTATGTGAAAAAACATGTGTTTCTTACTGAGGGTCATGGCCCGAAGGCTTAAAAGCCACTGCACAGAATGTTCCCAGAGGGTTTTTACAAACTTAAAAATAGCATTGCTTGTGTGAGGCGTACCCACAGAGCACAAGGGCCAATTTTAGGTGGTCCATGGGCAAACTCTTTTAAATCTTTGTGTGTCTATTTCATGATATGTCAGAAAAATGTATAACTAGCATACGAAAGCATTCATAGAAAATATCCTTTAAAAAATGAATGCATGTCTTCGAGAGAAAAATATCAAGAAAACAGTCACAGGTAAATCAAGCATAAGTATTAGGCAGACAGAGTAGCAATTGTGAAGGGAAATACAAGAAGGCGTGGGGCCAGACACTGAACTTGGACCCTGAACAAGGCCCAGATCTGGGTCCTGGCTTATTCATTTTCTAACTCTTGGCTATCTTATCCCCATATTGTACTTGGTCATCTTATCCTTATGTAGTGCTTATAGAGAAAGTAGGACTACAGCAGTACTAGCGTGTACTATGCTACGTAGTACTTACATGGTACTTATCAGAAGTAGGACCACCTGTAGCACTAGTGTGTACTACACTATACAGTACTCACATGGTACTGCCCTAGTATACTGCCTGGCACTATTCTAAGCACTTCATAAAAATATACTCCTCACAAATACCTATTAAGATAGATTCTGGGCCGGGCGTGGTGGCTTAGCCCGTAATCCCAGCATT
>NW_007248477.1:191150-218597 GCF_000164805.1 Carlito syrichta
CAGAGCTCAGGCAATCCACTCACCTCAGCCTCCCAAAGTGCTGGGATTACAGGCTGAGCCACCGAGCCTGGTTAATCCCAGCATTTTGGAAGGCCAAGGTGAGAGGATTGCCTAAGCCCGGGGGTTTGAGATCAGCCTGGGCAACTTGGTGAGACCTCGTCTCTACAATAAATCACAAAAAACTAGCCGGGAGTGGTGGCAGGCGCCTGTAGTTCCAGCTACTTGGAAGACTGAGGCGGAGGGATCGCCTGAGCATGGCAGGTCGAGGCTACGGTGGCTGTGAGTGTGCCACCGCACTCCAGCCTGGGCGACAAGATGAGACTCCAACTCAAAAAAAAAAAGGGATAGATTCTGTCATCATACCCGTTTCTCAGGAGAGATAACAGAAACTCAGCGAGATTAAATAGCTTACCCCAAACCACACACCTCAGGGAAGGCAGAGCTAGGATTCAAACCCAAGTCTTGTATTGGTAAGGGCAGTACTAGCTGATACAGCAGACACACACAGAGGAAAAGGGAAGAGCTGATCTCCTATACACACTGTTCCCACCTCCTTCCTTCCTTGCTGGGAGATGGGTTTAATTTTCTTTTCGAGTCCGAATCTCCCTCTGTCCTCAGGCTAGTGCTGTGGCATGATCACAGCTCACCACAGCCTCAACCTCCAGGGCTCAGGTGATCCTTCTGCTTCAGCCTCCTGAGTAGCTGAGGCTACAGGTGTGTGCCATCATGCCTGGCTAATTTTTTAATTTTTACAGAGACTAGGTCTTGCTGTGTTGCCTAGGCTGAAATTTCAACCACTGTGACAAGAGGATTTTATCATTCTAGGCTCTATGTCCTCCTCTGAAAATGGGGTTAATAATGCTAGTTCTGCTTACCTGGAAATAGGATGGTTCTGCTGATTGGGGATGGAAGCGAGGGTCTTCCACAAACTGTGGAGTTTCTTTGAATACAAAATGTTAGTATGTATTATTATTGATATTGACCAAACCTACTTCAAGGTGTTAACATAATAATTGAGACAATGATTGGAAAGGCCTGGGTTCACAAAGTCAGCTGCGAATAGTAGCAATGTGGTTATGCAAATTAAAATATTGATTTACCTCCAAATTTGCATATAGTTTTATAGGTTCTTTCCTACTAGCAAGTTAACACATTACATCTAGAACTGGAAAATCAGAAAGTAGCAGCATTGGCTGGGTACAGTGACTCACACCTATAATCCCAATAGGAGACTGAGGCGGGAGGATTGCTTGAGGCCAGGAGTTCCAGATTAGCCTGGGCAACATAACGAGACCATGTCTCCACAAAAGAAAAATAAAAGGAAGTAGTAGCAGTATAACTATGATAGTTAGAAATGCAAAGGTAGAGGAAAACACGGTGGGAGGATCCCAGGTAAAATATCTGCAAAGGGTTGCTTCCTTATGGTGGAAGCAGGCCCAGCAAAGAGCAGGCAGCAGCTACTGCTACCGGAAGCCTTGTCATGTTTGACTTTTTCTTTGATTAAAAAATTAAAAAGGACCAGGTTCAGTGGCTCAGCCCGTAATCCCAGCACTTTGGGAGGCCAAGGCGAGACCAGCCTGAGCAACTTGGCGAGACCTCGTCTCTACAATAAAATAAAAAACTAGCCGGGCGCAGTAGTGTGTGCCTGTAGTTCTGGCTACTTGGAAGGCTGAGGCGGAAGGAGCCCAGCTGGTTGATGCCGGGGTGGCTGTGAGTGTACCCACTGTACTCTAGCCTGGGCGACAGAGTGAGACTCCAACTCAAAAAAAAAAAAAAATTGAAAAGGAAAAAGGAATAGTAAAACACTATTTTTTTTTTAGTTGGAGTCTCACTCTATTACCCAGGCTGGAGTGCAGTGGCACACTCACGGCCAACCCATCCTCGACCTCCTGGACTCAGGTGATCCTTCCACCTCAGCCTTCCAAGTAGCTGAAACTACAAGCACACGCCACCATGCCTGGTTAATTTGTTGATTTATTATAGAGATTAGGTCTTGCCAAATTGCCCAGGTTGGTCTCAAACCCCTGAACTCAGGCAATTATCTCTCCTCCACCTCCCAAAGTGCTGGGATTACAGGCATGGGCCACTGCACCCGGCTAGTTAAACTATTTCAAACACCTTCAAATGGATCTGAAAACAAGAGCTGGGACAGAAGGTTCTGAAGGGAAAAAGCAGGTTCCAAAAGCCCAGGGGACAGTTGTGTCCAGGTCCCAGGTAAAAGCTCTCAACGGTTTTGGATAGTCCTGAGAATAAAATCCAAGCTTTTTTTTTGAGTCAGAATCTCACTGTGTCGCCCAGGCTGAAGTGCAGTGAGATGATCACGGATCATGACTACCACAGCCTCCACCTGCTGAACTCAGGAGACCCTTCCACCTCAGCTGGAACTATAGGCACAGGCCAGCACACCTAGCTATTTTTTGATTTCTTGTAGAAAAGAGGTCTCACCAAGTTGCCCAAGCTGATCTTGAACTTCCAAAGTGCTGGAATTACAGGTGTGAGTCACCGCACCCAGCCCCAAGCTCTTTTCTTTGACCAAAAAGGCTCCACTGGCTCTGACTCTTGTCTGATGGCCTGTTGTGTTTCTCCCTTCTGCTTATCCTATGTCAGCCCATACTGGCCTTTGCCTATCCTCAATCATGCTCAGCACATTCCTGCCTTGGGGCCTCTGTATTTGCTGTTCTTCTGCCAGGGACATCTTTTCCCCAGGCCTTCCCGTAGCTGATTTCTTCTCATTCTGGGCCTTAACTCACATGTCCTCCTCTCAGAGCAGCCTCCCTTGAACACCGAAACCTAAGCCTGCCCTGCCTCTGTCCATCACGGTTAATCCCATCGTGCTCTACAGCTCTGAAACTAGACATTTGTCGATCTGTGATATCTTCTGTCACCCTCATGAAAACAGTAGTTCCATAACAGCAGAGAATCTGACTGTCTTGTTCCCTGTGGTATCCCAGCAAATAGAGTAGTGTTTGGCATACAGTAGGCGCTCCATAAATATTTGTGGTATGAGCAAATACAGACGGGACTGCTGAGTCAGTATGCCGGGCAGCTGGATGGGCCCGCGGTGTGGAAAGGAAGTGGCAGCCTCTGCCTGCGCCCTGCCCTGGGTAAACAGGCCTTCCCTCTACCCAGACAGCCGCTGTTTAATGACTGTCTGCCACTGCCGGGCCAAGCCTGGGCTGCCAAACTGCCAAGGCCCTAGGATTCCCAGGGTTAAGAAGAGGTGGCAGTCATGCCTCAGGGGAACAGGCCAAAGAGTTCTCCAGACGGGTGTGAGGAAGGGCAGGGGAGAGGGTGAGATGAGAGAGAGTGGGCAACCCTTCCCCTGGGAGACCCCAGAGGGGCTGGAGGGAGGCCTGGGCAGCTTCCAGGTGGGACACGGTGGTCTGCAGGGCTCTCAGCGCTGGGGGCAGGAAGCCCAGGTGGCGGCACAGGGATCTCAGGTATTTGCCATCTCTGGGCCACGGTATCCTCACCTGTAAATCGAGAGGCCATGGGGTAGATCAGTTATTTTCAAACTTTTTTTTTTTTTAAGGCAAATTTTTAAAAAAGGCAGTAATGGCTTTCTTCACACAAAATTCCACCCAGAAGCCATTTCACAGGAAGCCCACGTGGAGGGGCTGGGGTTATAGCAGATGTAGGGGTGCAGAGGCCCCCACCCTGGGGCCCCTTGCCCCTGGGAGTAGCCCAGCGTGAAAGCCAGCAGACCTTCTGTCTCTGAGGTTCTTCAGCCTGGTCAGGTGGAAGGGAGTGCAGCAGGAAGAAACATCTAGAATCTTGTCATCAAACACAGACCCAGGTCCTAGCCCTACAGTGTGATCATGGCCAATTTACTCAACCTTTCTGAGTCCTAGTTATCCTTTCTCTGAATCTGGCTGACTCCATAGGCAGTAGTACCTCCTTTGTGAGGTCGTCCTGATGTGGTCAGCACAGAACCTGGCACCCAGTAAGAGCAGCAGAAACTCAATGTTTGTTATTAGTTTTCATAGCAGAAGTGACCTGGAGTGGGAAATTAAAGAGCCAGTTCTTGGTCTTTGTTGTGCGACGGGAAAATATTTAACCACTCTGAACCTCAGTTTTCTCTTCTGCAAAACATGGTCAAGGGTTAAAAAGGGACCGGAGACTGAGATCCAGTTCACCCAGGTCTTTAAAAATACAATTTGAATTGACTGCCAATCTTTAAAAATCCTGGCTTTTTTTGGGAGGCCGAGGCGAGATGATTGCCTGAGCCCTCAGATTCGAGATCATCCCGGGCAACATGGTGAGACCTCATCTCTACAATAAATTAGCCGGGACTGGTAGCAACGTGCCTGTCGTTCTGGCTACAGGCTGAGACGGAAGGATCATCTGAGCCAGCAGGTAGAGGTTTTGGTGGCCAGGAGCGGCCACTGCACTCTAGCCTGGGCGACAGAGTGAGACTCCAACTCAAAACTCAAAGAAAAGAAAAGAAAAGAAAAATCCTGGCTTTTAGTTTATTTATGTATTTATCTGAGTCAGTCTCATTCTGTCACCTATGGACTGGAGTTCAGTGGTACACTCACCAGCCTCGATCTCCTGGGCTCAGGTGATCCTTCCACCTCAGCCTCCTGAGTAGCTGAGACTACAGGTGCATGCTGGTCTAGTCCCTTGTATTTTACCACAGGGTCTGAGTTCCCTGCTGACTCATTCGGTCTCCAGTCTCCATTCCTGAATAGACCAGTCCCAGTCAGACCTCTTGGGCTTCTGTCTTCTCCCCACCCAACAACTATCTTTGATGTCCCCACCCTTGTTGCCAGGCCACCTGTCTGTCCAGAGGATCCAGGCTTCTAAGCTCCAGGCATATCTTCTAGAATTCGCCACAAGAGAAATCTCACTCCCAGCCCCCATCTGGCAGTCATTGTGGGTTTTTTTTGTTTTTTTGTTTGAGTTGGAGTCTCACTCTGTTGCCCAGGCTGGAGAGCAGTGGCATGCTGCTCATGGGCACCGCAGCCTCAACCTGCTGGGCTCAGGCCATCCTTCCGCCTCAGCCTTCCAAGTAGCTGGAACAACAGGCGCACACCACCACGCCCGGCTAATTTTTGTGATTTACTGTAGAGAGGAGGTCTCACCAGATTGCTCAGGCTGATCTTGAGCCCCTGGGTTTAGGCAGTCCTCTCACCTTGGCCTCCCAAAGTGCTGGGATTACAGGCTGAGTCACCGCACCTGGCCTATTGTGTTTTCTTTATCAGACATTCACATAAAACAATAGTCAATTTGAAACTCGATTACACACCCATTCTTCTGGCTCCAGCCCATGGATTTACCCTCAAATCCAGCGACTGATGGTGGGGGGGCAGTTTTGGGGAGAGGTTTTTTCCCCTACCTTCTCCAGGGCAAGTCATTGTGTTTCCAGAGAAGGAGTACTGAATCTGGGGGAGGGACGCAGTCCTTCTACAGTGAAGGTGCTGTTTTGGGAGGAAATGGTGTTGGTAGCTCCTCTGGGGAGATGAGATATCTGCAGACTGAGGGAACTGGGAGGAAAAGGAGTTTGGTAGTGATGAAGACTTCCTTCTGATGTGGAGGCCTGGCATGATGGTGGCTGAGGATTTGTGCTACAGAGTCGGGAAGGCTCTGGTGAGAGCTACACCGGGTGTGTGGCCTTTGACAGGTGACTTGATCTCTCTGACTTCAGTCTCCTCATCCGCAAAATGAGAACAAGAATAGACCGGCTCGCAGGATGATAAAAAGTTTAATGAGATACAGCACTGTGCTTTGTACTTAAGTCACCAACAGTGCCAGGTGACACCATTCCTTTTGAAAAAGAGCCAACGTGACATTTGGAGGAGGTGTGATCCTTTTTTATCTTACTTCTCTGCATTTTTGTAATTCCTCTACCATGAACTGCTTGAGTTAAGTAAGAAATAGCTAACTGAGAAAGGAGGAATACAATTAGGTGGAAATGTCATCCACACGCTGGGATTCAACGTGAGGCTTAGAGCTGGAAGAAGTGAAGAGATCTTATAGTCCAAACTGCACACACCTAGTTAATAGCTTGATAAACTGAGGCCCCAAGAGGAAAGGGCATTTGGCCAGAGTTAACCCCAGAGGCAAGACTAGAATGGTCGACTGTGAGAATTAGAAGGGAATTTCGTAATCTCTAGGTCAGGCTTTCCCGAGGTGAGGTCACTCAGACAAGAAGGAGTCTATTGTTAGATGTTTGAAAAATGCTGGATTAAAGAAAGCTGAACAGATTTCATGATCAGGGAAATCAGAGCCATTCACACGACAATGCCAAGAGACCTGGACAGAGTGCGCAGAGCCCCGACTCAGTTTCAAATGCCCCTGGAGTAAACGTTAACACCTAGGAAATCTCTCCCTGTCCCTAACAGAGAAACACTGTATCTTAGATATATTCCTAGTGAGTCGGGCTCGGTGGCTCAGCCTGTAATCCCACACTTTGGGAGGCTGAGGTGAGTGGATTGCCTGAGCCCACGGCTTCAAGACCCACCCAGGCAACTTGGCGAGACCGCATTTCTGCACTAAATCAAAAAATTAGCCGGGCATGGTAGCATGCGCCTGTAGATCAAGCTACTTGGAAGGCTGAGGTGGAAGATCGCCGGAGCCCAGCAGGTCAAGGCTGCGGTGGCCGGGAGCGGCCACTGCATTCCAGTCTGGGCGATGGAGTGAGACTCCAACTCAAAAAAAAAAAAAGATACATTCCTAGTTGTTTTTATTTAATTTTTTTGTTTATTTTTGAGTTGGAATCTCACTCTGTCACCCAGGCTGGAGTGCAGTGGCACACTCACAGCCACCGCAGCCTCGATCTGCTGGGCTCAGGTGATCCACCACAGCCTTCCAAGTAGCTGGAACCACAGGCGTGTGTCACCACACCCAGCTAATTTTTTTTTAAATTATTATTGTAGAGACGAGGTCTGGTCAAGTTGCCCAAGCTAGTCTCGACCCCTGGACTCAGATAATCCTCTCACCTCCACCTCCCAAAGTGCTGGAATTACAGGTGTGAGCCACCGCGCCCGTCTCTTAGTTGTTTTTGTGGGTTTTTTTTGAGTTGGAATCTCACTCCATCACCCAGACCGGAGTGCAGTGGCACATCCTGGCCACTACAGCCTTGACTTGCTGGGCTCCGGCGATCCTTCTGCCTCAGCCTTCCAAGTAGCTGGAATTATAGGCGCGTACTACCACGCCCGGCTAAATTTTGATTGATTGTAGAGATGAGGTCTCACCAAGTTGCCCGGGTGGGTCTCGAACCCATCGGCTCAGACAATCCACTCACCTCGGCCTCCCAAAGCGCTGGGAGGCTGAACCCCCAAGCCCGGCCTCTTAGTTGTTTTTAAAAAATGGTTTTCTAGATGTGTTTTTCACAGTTACTTTCAGTCTGCAAGTTTTCTAGATATTTTAAATAGTATGATTTTTAACATCATATTACTGAATTGTCTGGCTGGTAGGAAGACAGTTGACCTTTTTCTTAATTTATTTTCTCCTTTTTTTTTAAAGTAGGAAATATTACAGACGTTCAGAAAAGTATGGAGAATAGGTTTGTGAACATTAATGTATCCACTGCTCAATTGTATCAAATCCTACTATATGGCCATGTTTTCTTTGGATTTTTTCTTTTGTTTTTTTGTTGTTGTTGTTTGTTTGTTTGTTTGTTTTTGAGTTGGAGTCTCACTCTGTCACCCAGACTGGAGTACAATGGCCGCTCCCAGCCACCGCAGCCTCGACCCGCTGGGCTCCGGCAATCCTTCCACCTCAGCCTTCCGAGTAGCTGGAACTACAGGTGTGCGCTACCACGCCCGGCTAATTTTTGATTTGTTGTAGAGATGAGGTCTCGTCAAGTTGCCCAGGTGGGTCTCGAACCCGCAGGCTCAGGCAATCCACTCACCTCGGCCTCCCAAAGTGCTGGGATTATAGGCTGAGTCACCGAGCCCAGCCTATTTTGTTTGTTTTAATGAGAAATAAAACATTACACTGCCCCTAGTTCCCTCTCCCTGATGCCATCACCCTGCCACTCTTTCTTAGAGGCAACCACAGTCAGTATTTGGTGTTTATCATTACCAGACATGCTGTCATACTTTTAACACACATGGCCACATAAACAATAAGTAATATTATTTTGCTTATCTGAAATGTATATATATATCTCTTTTTTTGAGTCAGAGTCTCACTCTGTCACCCAGGCTGGAGTACAGTGGCATACTCACGACTCCTGCAGCCTTGGCCTGCTGGGCTCAGGCGATCCTCCTGCCTCAGCCTTTCAAGTAGCGGGAACCACAGATGTGTGCCACCACATTTGGCTAATTTTTTTGATTTACTGTAGAGACGAAGCCTTGCCAAGTTGCCCAGGCTGATCTCAAACCTCTGAGCTCGGACAACCCTCTTGCCTCCACCTCCCAAAGTGCTGGGATTACAGGCGTGAGCTCCCACGCCCGCCAAACGGCATGTTGTATGAATCTTGTAGTAGCTTCCTTTTCTTCATTTCTCATAACAACTTTTTGGTTCTTCCTGTGTGGGTACACGTGGCACCAGATCACTCATTTAAAGTGTTTGTCTGAATAGCCCAAGCGCATTGCTTCTGGTTTTTGACAACAGAGTTGTTTTCAGCTTGTCACTATCTTAAATGACACTCTGAAGAACATTCTTCCACCTGTGGGCGACAGTTTCTTTAGGGCAACACGAAGAGTTGGCATTTCTGGATCATAGACAATGGGCATCTACACTGCTAATGAGATATTGGTAAATCTCTGGCCCTTGCTTACCTGGCACCACTTCCATTAGTTGGGTTTAGGGGTTTTGCTTCCTGGAAACCCTCAGCAACACTTGACTTTGTGGAGATGATGAGTGTGAAATTATTCTTCACTTTGTCATTGGCATGTCCTCTATGACCAGAGAGGAAAGGCTCTTTGTGGCATCTGGGTTTCCTCTGCTATAGGTGTGTTTGTTTATATCCGGCTCATTTTTCTATTGAATTATTTACCTTTACTTACTAATGTGCACTCATGGAAACATCTTTTATATATGTGAATTTTAAAAAAATTACTTAAAGGCCAATGTAGTAGTAAATACATGTGTTTTCAAACATTGCATTTTGTGCACTACAGTGTGGTCAACATGTCCATTCACTGAAATAACACCGCTCTCCACATAGTGTGGGAATGGTTTATTTTTGATATTAATCCCTTTTTGGTTATATTAGTGGAAAATACCTTTGAGCAGTCTTTAACTTGTAATTTCATTCTTTTGAGTGGGTGTTTTGTTGTCCAGAAGTCCATAATTTTAATGTAGCTATATTTCAGATATATATAAGGTGATTAAATATAGTATTCTTTTTCTTTATGGCGTGTACATTTTGTATCTGGGCTATACAAGTCTTGCTGTGCCCTGAGATCATAAAGATATTATCCTAAATGTTTTCTATAAGTTTTTTTGTGTGTGTGTGTGAGTTGGAGTCTCACTCTGTCACCCAGGCTAGAGGGGCAGTGGCACACTGCTCATAGCCACTGCAGCCTCGACCTGCTGGGTTCAGGTGATCCTTCTGCCTCAGCCTTCCAAGTAGCTGGAACTACAGGCACGTACCACCACGCCCAGCTAATTTTTTAATTTACTGTAGAGATGAGCTCTCACCAAGTTGCCCAGGCTGGTCTCGAACCTGTGGGCTCAGGCAATTCTCTCATCTTAGCCTCCCGAAGTGCTGGGATTATAGGCGTGAGCCACTGCACCCAGCCTCTATAAGTTCTAAAGCTTTATTTTTCATAGTTAGATTTTTATTCCATAGGGGTTGATTTTTGTGTGTGATATGAGGTAGGGATACCATTATAATTTTTCTGCATAGGTATAACAAATGGATCCAGCACCATTTACTGAATAGAACATCTTTTCTTGCCTGGCATGTGAGGTCATACTTTTGTCTCCTACTTTCTTTTTTTTTTTTTGAAAGCAGGATTTATTGAGAGGACAGAAAAACTCCCAGAGGGGGAGGGAACCTGAGGTGTTTGCCTTTTTTTTTTTTAAATCAGATCCTCACTCTGTCACCCAGGCTAGGGTGCAGTGGCACTCTCATGGCTACTGCAGACCAATCTCCCAAGTAGCTGGGACTGCAGGTGCACCATCATGTCTCACTGATTTTTTTTTTTTGAGCTGGAGTCTCACTCCGTCACCCAGGATGGAGTGCAGTGGCATGCTGCTCATAGCCACCGCAGCCTCGACCTGCTGGGCTCAGGTGATCCTTCCGCCTCAGCCTTCCGAGTAACTGGAACTCCAGGCATATGCCACCACATCTGGCTAATTTTTTGATTTACTGTAGAGATGAGGTCTCACCAAGTTGCTCAGGCTGGTCTCAAACTCATGGGCTCAGGGAATCCTCTCACCTTGGCTTCCCAAAGTGCTGGGATTATAGACATGAGCCACTGCAACCAGCCTCATGGATTTTTTGTAGAGACAAGGTCTCACCCTGTTGCCCAGGCCAGTCTTGAAATCCTGACCTCAAGCAAACCTCCTGCATTGGCCTCTCAAAGCAGTGAGATTATGGGTGTGAGCCACCATGCCCAGCCTACCCTCCCCATTTTATAGTTGTTCTTTAAAATCAACTTGTCTATTCTCTTTGTGCATTTATAGAAATTTTAGGATGAAGTTGAACAGGACAGAACACAGGTTAGAGACTCATGGTGTATTTGTCTTCCCTAACATTCAATAATAGCAACTATGCCACTTTGAGTGCTTGAAATTTACCAAGCACTAGCTGTCTCCTATTGGATTGGAAAATATGGTTTATTTAGAAAGTAGATTAGAGAGAGAGAGAAAAGGGGGATTCTTTCCTCCCAAATTGGGGAGAGAGGCAGAGCTTACAGAGAAGCATGGCTGTTGGAATTTTTAATGATATTTCATTGGATTTATTGATTAAGTTGGAAAGATTTAACATCTTTGAATCTTTCTGCCATGAACATGCTGCATTTATGTGGGTCTTCATTTATATGAATGATTCCATTAATTTCTTCTTCTATGTTTTGATTAAGTTGAACTATTTTCTTTTCATTTCTTAATTTAAAAAAATATTTTTGAATAACAGTCTCACTCTGTTGCCCGGGCTGAAGTGCAGTGGCATGCTCACAGCCACCACAGACTAGACGTGCTGGGCTCGGGTGATTCTTCTGCCTCAGCCTTGCAAGTAACTGGAACCACAGGCGTGTGCCACCATGCCCAGCCAGTTGTTTGACTTACTGTAGAGATGAGGTCTCACCAAGTTGCCCAGGCTGGTCTCAATCCCCTTGCCTCTGTCTCCCAAGTGCTGGGATTACAGGTGTGAGCGACCAAGCCCCGGTAGAAGTTGGACTATTTTAATACATGCAAGTTGTTGCTAGGTGAATTCCTAGATGATTTTTATTGCTGTGTAAATAGGTTTGTCTTAACTGCATCTTCTCATTTGTTAATGCTACTGTATGCAATTCAACAGCTTTTAATATCTTGAAAGTGTATCCCTCAGCCTTGAAAAATTCTTTTATGAGACCAGTTTTTTTCTTTCTTGTCTTACTGCATTGTTAGGGTCTCAGTGAAATATCGAATAGAAGCAGTAATAATGGGTATATCAGCTAGGGCTTCGTTTGTTCATGATAACAGTAGCTTCAACAGGATAGAAGATAAATTCTCACTTGGTGAAAACGCAGAGGAAGGCAGTCTGACATCATGGCAGCCCAGCCCCACCATAGTCCTTGGAAGCCCAGGCTCCTGCCAGCTGCTGCCCTCTCCTCTGCATCAGGTCTTCATCCTCATGGCCCAAGATGGGTGCCAGAGCTCCAGCCATACCTCCACATTCAATACACAAAGATGGAGTGAAGGACAAAGAATAAAAGTGGGGTAAAAGTCATGTTCCAGCTGTCTTTTAAGAAAAGTTTTTGGAAGCTGCCATCCTACATTTCTGATTACATTCCTTTTTTTTTTTTTTTTTGAGTTGGAGTCTTACCCTGTCACCCAGGCTGGTGTGCAGTGGCATGCTCACGGCCACTACAGCCTTGTTCTGCTGGGCTTGGGCTATCCTTCCACCTCAGTCTTCCAAGTAGCTGGAACTACAGGCACAGGCCACCATGCTCAGTGAATTTTTTTTTTTTTTTTTGTGGAGACGGGGTCTCACTATGTTGCTCATTCAGGCTGATCTCGAATCTCTGAGCTCAGGCAATCTTCTCGCCTCCGCCTCCCAAAATGCTGGGATTACAGGTGTGAGCCACTGCAGCTGGCTCTAATTATATTTCATTAGCCAGAACATACCTGGCATAGACACATCTAGCTTAAAGGAAAGCCTCTGGTAAGTCTTTTTGAGGGCACCCATGTGATGAAATCAAAACTGAGGTTCTAAGGCTGGGTCCGGTGACTCCCTGTAATCCCAGCACTTTGGGAGGCCAGGACAGGAGGATTGCTTGAGGCCAGGAGTTTGCGACCAGCCTGGGTAACATAGTGAGACCTTATCTCTATAAAAAATTAAAATAACGATTATATTTAAAAGATAAATTAATTTTGGCCAGGCCCAGTGGCTCACCCCTGTAATTCTAGCACTTTAGGAAGCTGAGATGGGAGAATCACTTGAGCCCAGAAGTTCAAGATCAGCCTGGGCAACATGGCCTCATCTTTACAAAAAAATCAAAAAATTAGCTAGGCATGTTGGCGCACCGATAAACCCAGATACCCAGGAGGCTGAGGAGGAAGGATCGCCTGAGAACAGAAGGTCAAGGTGGTGAGCTGTGAGTGTGCCAGTGCACTTGGGTGGCAAAGTGAGACCCCAACCACCTCCCAAAAATTGGAGATTCTGTTACAATGAAAAATAGTGAGACTGCATATTATCGGACAACTCATAGCCTCTCTCCTAAGGGTGACTTTGTTTTATTCCTGACTTTAAAGAGACTTTGACCCTTTTAAGACCCTTTTAATAACTGCTTTAGGTTTTTGGGAGGCAAATTTTATTAGGGTTTACAATGTTTTTTCTAAGTAAGATGTTTGTTTCTTAATCACAATTAATATGGAATTGTCTTGATTGCTTTATACATCTTCTGAGATAAACTTGGTTTTTACCTCCTATAGCCTACTAATTTATTACTAGATTTTTATTAGTTTTTAATTTTTGTTTTAGAGGTGTGGGTCACATGTGAGGATTTGCTGCATAAGTAAATAGAGTGCAGGTGAAGTTTGGGCTTCTCGCGAGCCTCTCTCCTCCAGGAGTGGACGTGGTGCCCAATGGCCGGTTGTGCGTCCCCATCCCTGCTCCCTCCCTTCCCTCCCTCCCCCTTCCCTAGGAGTACCCAGAGTCAGCTGCTCCCACCTTTGTGCTCACGTGTCCAATGTTTAGGGCCCACTTGTGAGTGAGAACATGCAGTATTGTTTTTTGTTTCTGTGATAGTTCACTTAGTTTGATGGTCTCCAGCTGCATCCATGTTGTTGCAAAGGACATAATTTTGTTCTTCTTTGTGACTGTATAATACTCTGTCATGTATATGTATCACATTTTCTTTGTCCGGTTCACTTTTGATGGGCATCTGGGTTGGTTCCATGTTTTTGCTATTGTGAATAGTGCTCCAGTGAACATGTGTGTGTAGGTGTCTTTTTGATAGAGAGATTTATGTTCCTCTGGGTATATTCCCAGCAGTGGAATTGCTGGATCATATGGAAGCTCAATTTTTAGTTCCTTGAGAAAATGCCACATTTCTTTCCACAGAGGTTGAACTAGCTCACATTCCCTCTGACAATGTAGAAGTATTCCCTTTTCTCTGCAGCTTTGCCAACATCTGTTGTTTTTTGACTTTTTAAATGATAATCATCCTTACTGGGGTGAGGTGGTATCGCATTGTAGTTTTGATTTGTATTTCTCTGGCTATTAGTGAAGCTGGGCATTTTTTCATATGTTTGTTGGCTTATTGGATGTCTTTCTTTGAGAAGTGTTTGTTCATGTCCTTTGCCCAATATTTTTTTTTTTTTTTTTGAGTTGGAATCTCACTCTGTCGCCCAGACTGGAGTGCAGTGGCTGCTCCCGGCCACCGCAGCCTCAACCTGCTGGGCTCTGGCGATCCTTCCACCTCAGCCTTCCGAATAGCCGGAATTACAGGCATGCGCTACCACACCCAGCTGATTTTTTTATTTATAACCCGCGGGCTCAGGCAATTCACTCACCTCAGGCAGGCTGAGTCACCAAGCCCGGCCTTTGCCCAATTTTTAATGGGACTGCTCGATTTTTTTTTTTCCTTTCACTTCATTCGAATTCCTTGTAGATACTGGATGTTAGGTATTTGTCAGATGCATAGCTTACAAATATTTTTTCCCATTCTGTGGGTTGTCTCTTTACTCTCTTGATGTTTTCTTTTGCTGTGCAAACACTTTTTTAGCTTGATAATGTCCCACCTGTCATTCTTAGCTTTTGCTGTATTTACTTTTGAGGACTTGGCCATAAATTTATTGCATACTCTGAAGTCCAGGAGCGTGTTCCCTAAGTATTCTTCTGAGATTTGTATCGTTTTGGGTTTCATGTTTAAGTTCTTGATCCATTTTGAGTTAATTTTTTTCTCTGGTGATAGGTAAGGATTCAATTTCATTCTTCTGCATGTGGTTAGCCTGTTTTCCCAGTACCGTTTGCTAAATGCGGTACCTTTTCCCCAATGTTTGTTTTTGTTGACTTTGTCAAAGATGAGTTGGTTGAAAATCTGTGATTTTATTCCCAGATCTTTTGTCCTGTTCCATTGGTCTATGTGTCTATTTTTGTACCAGTATCATGTTGTCTTTGCGACTGTAGCCTTGTAGTAAAGTCTGAGATCTGGAGGTGTGATGTCTCCAACCTCATTAATAGATTTTTTTTAGTGTTTTCTTGCACCCTTGGAATGAATCCAACTTGGTCATGATGTAGTATATATATTTTATACATTGCTGACATTTTATTTATTTAGTAGGAGTCCCACCCTGTCATCCAGGCTGGAGTGCAGTAGCACACTCACGGCCACCGCAGCCTCAACCTGCTGGGCTCTGGCGATCCTTCCAAGTAACTGGAACCACAGGCGTGCGCCACCACACCTAGCTAATTTTTTTGATTATGATAGAGACAAAGTCTTGCCATGTTGTCCAGGCTGGTCTCAAACCCCTGGACTCAGGCATCCTCTCACCTCTGCCTCCCAAAGTGCTGGGATTACAGGCGTGAGCCACCACGCATGGCCATTGGTGAAATTTAAAAAAAAAATTATGCATAACGTACAAATTATCATTTTAACCGTTTACAAGCATACAAATCAGAGGCATTAAGTATATTCACATTGTTATGCAACCATCACTACCATCTCCTGAACTTTCTTCATCTTCTCATACTGAAACTGTACCCACTAGAAAATCACTCCCCATTCCTCCCTCCCCCAGTCCCCAGCAACCACCCTTCTACTTTCTGTCTCTATGAATCTGATTATTCTAGGTCACATAAGTTTAATTATCCAGTATTTGTCCTTTTGTGACTAGCCTATTTCCCTTAGCATAATGTCCTCCAGGTTCATTCATGTTGTAGCATGTGTCAGAGTTTCCTTCCTTCGTTTCTTTTCTTTTCTTTTCTTTCTTTCTGTTTTTTTGAGTCTGAGTGTCTCTCCACTGCCCGGGCTGGAATGCAGTGGCATGATCACAGTTTACCAGAGCTTCAAACTCCTGGGCTCAGGTGATCCTCCTACCTCAGCCTCCTGAATAGCTGGGGCTACAATGGCCTGCCACTGCGCCCAGCTACTTTAAAAAAAAAATTGTTTTATAGAGATGAGGTCTCCCTATGTTGCCCAGGCTAGTCTTGAGTGTTTGGGCTCAAGCAATTCTCACATCTCAGTCTCTCAAAGTGCTGGGATTACAGGTACAAGCCACCACACCTGGCATGAATTTCCTTCCTTTCTAAAGTTGAATATATTCCATCGTATGGATGGACCAAATTTTATTTATCCATTTGTCCATCAATGGACACAGGCCAATGCTGCTATGAACATGGAAAGCACACATCTCTTCCAGACCACACTTTCCATTATTTGGGTTATATATTCGTAAGTGTAACTGCAAGATCACGTGGTCATTCTGTTTTTAATTTTTTGAGGAACCACCGTACTGCTTTCCACAGCAGTGGCACTATCTTCCTTTCCCACCAGCAGTACACAAAGATTCCAATCTCTCCATGTCTTCACCAGCACTTGTTATTTTCTGTTTTGTTGTTGTTGTCCTATAATATCCATCCTAATGGTGTGATGTATTTTATTGTGGTTTTGTTTTGCATTTCCCTAATGATTAGGGATGTTAAGTATCTTTGGATGTGTTTATTGGTCATTTGTGCTTCTTCTTTGGGGAAATAACTGTTTAAGTCCTTTGCCCATTTTAAAATAAAGTTGTTTGCTTTTTCTTGTTGAGCTATAGGAGTTCTTTATATACTCTGGATATTAATTCCTTATCAGATAAATGATTTTCAAAGATTTTTCCCCATTCTGTGTGGTGAGTTTTCACTCTGCTAACAGTGTCCTTCGGTACACAGAAGTTTTTAATTTTGACATAGTCATAGTTCAGTTTATCTATATCTTTAGTTGCCTGTGTTTTGGTGTCAAATCCAAGAAATAATTGCCAAATCTAATGTCATGAAGCTTCTTTCCTATGTTTTATTCTGAGGACTATATAGTTTTAGGTCTAATTCATCCTTAGTTAATTTTTGTCTATGGAAAGGGTCCAATTTCATTCTTTTGTATTTGTATACACAGTTTCCCCAACATGAATTTGTTTCTTGGGTTTTTTTTTTAGAGTTGCAGTCCTACTCTGTCATCCACGGTGGAGGGCAATGGCAGGATCACAGCTACCGCAGCCTTGATCCCTGGGCTCAGGCAATTGTGTCCATCAATGGACAAATAATTCTCCTGCCACAGCCTTCTAAGTAGCCGGAACTACAAGCATGCACCACTACACCTGGCTAATTTTTAAATTTTTTTGTAGAGTCGAGATCTTGCCAAGTTACTCAGGCTGGTCTCAAAACCCTGTACTCAGGCAACTTTCTTGCGTCATCTCCCAAAGTGCTGGGATTACAGGTGTGGGCCACCACACCGTGCCTTGAATTTAGTTTTGCTTTTTTTTTTTGAGTCGGAGTCTCACTCTGTTGCCCAGACTGGAGTGCAGTGGCCGCTCCTGGCCGCCGCAACCTCGACCTGCTGGGTTCTGGCGATCCTTCCATCTCAGCCTTCCAAGTAGCTGGAACTACAGGCACGCGCTACCACGCCCGGCTGATTTTTGATTTATCGTAGAGACGAGGTCTCGCCAAGTTGCCCAGGCGGGTCTCAAACCCACGGGCTCAGGCAATCCACTCACCTCAGCCTCCCAAAGGCGCAGGATTACAGGCTGAGCCAGGAGCCTGGCTGAATTTAGTTTTGACAGCATTGTATTCAAGACTTTTGCACCTGGGAGATACTGCTTTGATCTGAGCTTTGGCTTGTTGTTGGAATCCTGTCCCCTTCCTCCCTGACAGATGACAGACGGTCATTGAGCTTGGGTGTGATACTTCCAGTGACAAAATACTCGCTTCTTAACAAAGCGACTTTTTCCTTTGGTAGAACACCTGGTAGACAGATCTTCAATCTGAACCCTAACCTGTCCTCCCTGTACCTCCACCTGTTGGTCCTGGTTTGGCCTCCAGGGCTGTAAGAATTCGTGAGTGTTCTTTTCTAAAAGCGAGTACTCTGAATTTAGTAAGCAACACATCTACTGGGTAACTACGTGCCAGATATGTAAGGTTTATCACATTTACTCCACCAAGCCATTTGTGAAGAGGTCTTGTTAGCGATTCCTGTTTTGCCTTGAAGAGCTTCTGGTTTTTGCAAGGTCAAATAGCCATGTAATGGTGCCATGTCTATTTCAAAGACAATGGCCTTGACCACTCTGCCATATGACCTCTTCTCTTCTCCTATACCTAGCTCAGAACTCCTTTAGATCTTTCATTATTCTTCAGGGGGCGTAGATTTCTCATCCTCTCCTATCCTAGGAAAAAAAAAATTTTTTTTAAGTTGGAGTCTCACTCTGTCGCCCAGGCTAGAGTGCAGTGGCACACTCACAGCCACTGCAGTCTCGACCTGGTGGGCTCAGGCAATCCTTCTGCCTCAACCTTCCAAGTAGCTGGAACTACAGGCATGCACTACCATGCCTGCCTAATTTTTTGATTTACCGTGGAGACAAGGTCTTGCCAAGTTGCCCAGGTTGGTTTCGAACCCATGGGTTCAGGCAATCGCCTCAGCCCCCAAAAGTGCTGGAATTACAGGCTTGAGACACCGCGCCCGGCCTATCCTAGGAAAATTTTAAGTGTTCCTATTAAAATAAAAACCAAACACAATGGTCCATAGATGATCCTTTAAGGGTAGAATGCGGAGGGCCTCTTAGCTCCCTGACCTGGGTGCTCCATTTTCACTAATGACATGGAAGGCTGGGTTAGAGGTTGGGCAGCTGCCTCCAAGTCAAGCTTCGAGAGCTTTGTCCTGTCATCTGTCCCTAAGATAGCTCTCCACACCTGCACTGTCCAGGTGATTTATTTTTAGTCAGTGTGGAGGAATCCATTCCTTCTCTCCATTGAGTTTAAACATTTCTCCAAATCCATTTGGATTCTGATCCTGCCATCATTTTACAGGGGACACCTTGTTAGCACTCACTGTGTGCCAGGCACACTTCTAAGTCTTTTCTGTACGTTAACAAACACAATCCCCACAACCCAAGGGCACACACATCATGATCACCCCTATTCTGCGATAGAAAACAGTCACTGGCCGGGTGTAATCCCAGCACTTTGGGAGGCTGACGCAGGAGGATCGCTTGAGGTCAGGAGTTTGAGATCAGCCCTGGCAACAAGAGAGGCCCTGTCTCCACAAAAAATTAAAAAATTAGCCGAGCATGGTGGCACACACTATACTCCCAGCTACGCAGGAGACTGAAGCAGGAGGATCACTTGAGCTCAGGAGTTTGAGGCTATAGTGAGCCATAATCGTACCACTGCACTCGAGACTGGGTAACAGACTGTACCCCATCTCTAAAAAAAATTTTTTTTTAATTAAAAAAAATTTTAAAGCATGATGTGGGCTAAAGAAAAACAAAACAAAACAAAAAATAAAATAATTTTAAAAAAGAAAATAGTTACAGAGCAGTTCAGTAACTTGTCCAGGGTCACACCACTAGTTCATGGCAGAATCAGACTTCAGATTCCAGAATGTGTATACTCAGCCTCTACACTGTGCTGCTTTGGAACATTCTGACCATCTGAGCCAGGTTTTGGGGTCCGAAAGATGGACAAATACTTGGGGATCTCCTTTTTTTTTTCCTGAGTTTAAGTCTCACTCTGTCGCCCAGACTGGAGTGCAATGGCCTCTCCCGGCCACCGCAGCCTCGACCGGCCGGGCTCCAGCGATCCTTCCGCCTCAGCCTTCCAAGTAGCGGGAACTACAGGCGCGCGCTACCACGCCCGGCTATTTTTTTTTATTTATTGTAGAGATGAGGTCTCGCCAAGTTGCCCAGGCGGGTCGCGAACTCGCGGGCTCAGGCAATCCACTCACCTCGGCCTCCCAAAGTGCAGGATTACAAACTGAGCCACCGAGTCTGGCCATTTTTTTTTTTTTTTTAAACAAAGAGAACAGACCGAAGGCCTGGAGTCTTTGAAGGGCAAGCAGTATTAAGTCAGGGTATAATATAAGGGTTTTCTTTCATCCTGCTGACTTTCCCATTTTCTACTCATGATACTGATGCTTAATTTGGTAGTAATAACATTTCCTTCTAAAAGAAATCTAAGGAAAAGATTTGAGATGTGAGATGATGTAAGAAAAATATTTCTTAAGTGGTTTTCGAATATGACAAAAATCATAGTGGCCGGAGGAAAATCAGTGAAGCTTTTGGAAAGGACACATTCGGTCAAGTCAGCTGAAGCTATGCAGCAGTAACAAAAAAGCTCCGAGTCTCAGTGGCTTGACACAGCGGAATGGACTGCTCACTTCCAGAACATGTCCATCGTGGGTGGGCAGGGGGCTCTCTCATCATGGTGGCTCCATGCCTACGCTGACTTCCACAACCGCAGCACTGACTCTTAGAGCTTCTGCCCAGCTGTGACAGAGGTTGTTTCTGCTCACGTCTCACTGGTCAAAACAAGTCACATGGCACATCTAATTTCAAAGGAAGCAAGAAAGTATACTCCTACTGTGGAGCTGAAAGAGAGAAGTGGAATAGTTGAGAACAGCCCGCAGGTAAACTATGAGAAAGGGAATCTGAGAGATGGGTCTAGAAAGATAGGCTGAGGTCAGGCATGTTGGCTCACGCCTGTCATCTCAGCACTTTGAGAGGCCGAGGTGGGAGGATCACTTGAGGCCAGGAGTTCGAGACCAGCCCGAGCAACATAGCAAGACCCCCCCCCCCCACCATCTTTACAAAAATAAAAATAACTAGCCAAGCATGGTGGCACACACCTGTAGTCCCAGCTACTCAGGAGACAGAGATAGGAGGATCACTTGAGCCCAGGGGTTCAAGGCTGCACTGAGCCATGATGGCACCACTGCCTGGGTGACAGAATGAAACCCTGTCTAAAAATAAAAAAATAAAAAGATAAAAGAATAAAACAAAGATAGGCTGGATTGTAACTCATTGGCTTTGTCTGACTTTGCCACAATGATCAATTCCACCAAGACTGCAGCTCCTGTTTTCAGGGAAGGAAGCCTGTGGACAACACAGTCTGATCAGCTGCAGCAACTCAGGATTCTTTCTGGTGTGTGAATGGGGTGACGGGGATGTCACTTCACAAGTGGCTTCACCTGAATGCTGTGACCAGTTTCCGTCTATCCCCTGAAGGGAGATGAGGCCATCTGGGCTTTGACTGAGCGAGGATTTGGTCCTGTCGCTACTTCGAGAAGATGCCCAGGGAAGGGCAATTGGAAGGGAGGGGAAGAGGGTCTGAGCAGTCAGGAGTCTCCCACGGGGCTTGGTGGTCAGGTTGCCGGGAGGCTTCCTGGAGGAGTTTGTGAAGTGTGACTGGAAGCTTGTTCAACAGCTGATGCCAGGGCCCACTGCTGATCCTGGAGTCTGGAGGTAGGATCCCGATGATTCTCAGGGACGCCGAAATTCGAAAGTCACTGAGAGAAAGTTCTAGTAAGTCTGGAGGCCTGGCACAGTGTGTGGCTCTCAACTGAGGTGATTTTGACCCCTAAGGACATTTGTAAATGTCTGCAGACATTTCTAGTGTCACCCTTGAGGACGGGGGAAGGTGCTGCCGGTGGGTGTCTCATGGAAGAGGCCAGAGACGCTGCTTGGCAGCCTGCAGTGCACAGGAAGCTCCCACACCCCCATGAAAAAAGTGATCTAGCCCCCAATAGCATCCAACGTCAAGAGTGCCAGAAACCCTGGTTAACGTGCGATTTTTAAATCTCCTTTTTTTATTTTACTTTCTATAATTCTTCCTATAAGCATAGAATCCTTTCCATCGAACACCTACTATATACCAAGCACTTCACGTACAAGATCTTGCAATCATTCGTTCAGGAAAAATCCACAAAGCACCTGTTATGTGTTTAATTTTAAACTGTTCAAGATGTGGGGTACACACTGGAAAATACAACAAAGATCGTTCCCTTAATGGGAGCTGAAGAAACAGAATTGATAGCATATAAGTAATTAACCATGTGTGTCATTTCATTTTGTGATAAGTGCTAAGAAGAGACAGGCTGAGCGTGGTGGCTCACGCCTGTAATCCCAGCATTTTGGGAAGACCAGGCGGGAGGATCACTTGAGCCCAGGAGTTCCAGACTAGCCTGGGCAACATAGCAAGACCTCGTCTCTACAAAAAATAAAAAAATCAGCTGGGTGTGGTGTCATGTACCTGTAGTCCCAGCTACTAGGGAGGCTGAGGCAGAAGGATCGCCTGGGTCCAGGACTTCAAGACTGTGGTGAGCTAAGAGCGTGCCATTGCACTCCAGCCTGGGCAACAGAGTGAGATCCCAACACAAAAAAAGAAAAGAAAAGAAAAGAAATAACAAGGACAGGGACAAAGAATAAAAAGGTGAGAGATGAGAAGAAGCTATATCAACGGAAGGGGTGTCTTCTCAGAGAAGGTGATGACAGGTCAAGATCTGAAGGATTTTTTTTTGCCAGCCATGCAGAGAACAAGGAATCATATTTCAGGCAGAGGGAAAAGGTTGTGCAGAGGCCCTGAAACAGGAAAGGAAAACTTCAAAAATGACCCGTGGTTGCTGCCACTAGGGGTGGGGTGGGTGGGATGAAATGAAGTTGGAGGCGGAAGGGTACAGAAACAATGTCACAAGGAGCCTCACTATCTATGGCAGGGGCATTTTGTTTTAGATGAATTACATAGGAAGTCGTAAAAGTTTAAGTAGGGGAGGGAGCTGATCCAATGTGTGTTTGTACAGGATCACCCCTGGCCCCTGGATGACGCGTGGGCGATCAGGGAGCCAGAGTGGGAAAAGAAAAGCCCTTTGCCGCCCTCTGGAGAGTATAGCGATGTAACAAGGATGGCTGGGGTGGAGAGGGAACGACGGAGAACATTCTAGAAGGAACTCAATTCTCTCATAAGCTGGGAGGGATGAGCAGGAGGGTGACTTGTAGGATTTGGGCTTGAATAACTGAGGGTGTGGGATAATGGAATATGACAGGTAGAAAGTACTACTGTTCTCTTTCAGTGAAGGGGAAGTGACCTGTCCTATTTCATAAAGCAAATATGTAGACTAGCTTTTTCCACTTTTTTTTTTTTTTTTTTTTGCGGGGAGAGAGACAGGGTCCTGATCTGTCACCCAGGTTGGATCTATGGTGTAATCATAGATCACTGCAGTCTCGTCTTCCAAGTAGCTGGGTGTAACCGCACAGGGCTAATTTATTAACGTATTTATTTGTAGAGATGGGGTCTCGCTATGATCTTTCAGCCTGGTCCTGAGCTTCTGGCCTCCCAAAAGGCTGGGATTATAAGCGTGAGCCACTGCACCCAGCCTACATTAATTTTTACAATGAAGGATGACATTGAATGACAGCAATATCATAAATGCCTCTACACGCTAACTTAGGCCTCCACATGGACCCAGTACAAAGCCAGGGCCCTCCCTCAAAGGCAGCTGCAAGTTGGGACAGGTGCTGGGAACAGAAATGTCAGAGCTGATGGAAAGGCAGCAAGGTGCCAGCCTTGGGACCAGGTTTTTAAATCCTGCATTCTGATTGGAGCAGTGACCATGTGCTGGCATGTGATTGGAGGGATGTTCGCCTGGGTACCTAAACGGAGCAAGCTGTGATTGGTGATCGCCCCGTGCTGAATTTGGAGAGTCTTCTGAGCCTGTGATTGGTGGGATCGTAGTGTGGCTTCTTCTGTGATTGGTGAAGCCCGTGCGACGATTTAAACGTTTCCAAGCACCAGTTCTCGCATTGGCCACTAGGAGGAGCCCGGGATGCGCAAAGCCTGGGGAGCGTCTAGGTTACCTCCTCCCGGTTGCCCTCCGGCTCTGCCGGTGCTGGTTCTGCCCTGCGCCTTGGGGCAACCGCGCGGCAAGGGTGGGGCAGGGAAGGGTGTCAGGACTCCCAGCTGCGGCCGGTGGCCACGCTTCTCTGCACAGCTCCTTTGGCCTCTTCCTCTGGCTCCCGGCCCCGCAGAGGACATTGGCTGACCCGAGGGGTGGGGCTGCGGGTTCGCGAAGGTTTATGAAGGCCCACATCCAAGTTGCAAAACGGCGGAGTCCACCGAGTGAGACTCAGCAGGCCCCCTCCGGCTGCGCCCTCTGCCCGCCTCGGAGTCTCTCCCTCGAATTCAGCCGTCCCTCGAAGGCGAAGGCCAGTAGCCAGGGGATCGCCCTGCCCTAGGACGCCCCAGCCATCCCCAGGTGCTGCCGGCCTGCTGGTCTTCTTGCAATTCACCTTGTTTGTCATTTACCTTGTTTATTTACCTGCTCGCTTGCTGTCTCCACCGGCCTCCCCACCAAAATGTGAGCTCCTGAGGGAGGGAGCAGGGTTGCCAGACACGATACAGAACACCCCATTGCACCTGAATTTGAGACAAGCGGCACATTTTTATTTAAAAAACATTTTTTTTTCATTGCTCTGGAATGAACCCAGGGCTGCAAGCACGAAGTGTTCATGACCAATGTGTCCTGCAGACGGCACATTTAAAAGCCTAGCTCATGCATTATCAAGGACATACTCATACCAAAAATATATATATATTCATCGATCAGAAATTCAAATGTAACTGGGTATCTTGCATTTTAATTTGCTAAACTGTAACCCTGGGAGGGAGCAATCTTACTGCTGTGTTTGCTGCTGCATCTGTGATGCCCACAACAGTGCATGCAGAAGGTGCTGAATAAATGTTGAGTGTCGGATGGACAGTCCCTCCTTCACTCATTTATTTATCCATCCCAGGTGTATTAAGGGGGTCCTGGGAATAGAATGCTCAACGGGACCCAGTCCTATGGAGGAGGCAGACAAGTAACCGGTTACCACCATCTGACTACACTATGATGATGTAAAGCTTTAGGCCTATTGGGGACAGAGGAGGGGCCCTGGTCCCTCCCCAAGCCAGCAGAGCTTCCCAGAAGAGGTTGACTAGTGGGGGCTCTCTACTTGCAACAAGGGAGGAGGGGCTGTGGCATTCTGGAGGCTGCCATGACTGGGGAGCGCAGAGGCGAGGTAGATGGACAGTTGGAAAGAGATGAGAGAGAGATGTGCTCACTGGTGTCACCACCTACCAGTCAGGCACAAGGGTGGTGCCACAGTGGTATTGTTGTGTCCATTACACAGATGAGAATACTGAGGCTAGGTTTTTACAGTCTGAGAGGGAAAAACTGCGCTCCACACTCAGATCTGGCAGACTCCGAAGCCTGCACTCTTCTGGAAGAGGCTCTGGGTTAAGGACTATGATCTGATCGGGGGCTGGAGAAACTGAGGCTTGGAATTGTGTGACAGGACTCTCCGTGTGAATGTGGCTCTGTCCAGCATAGCAGGAGAGCACAAAGGCGGGCACGGGGTACACTCTGTCTTGAGTCCTCTGGAGACACCAGGAGGGCTGCAGCAGGCCCTGGGAACCCAGGCCACTGTGTGTCCCATTCCTACCCGGGTTGGATCTCCAGGGGCCCCTGGCTGAGCCCTGTGGCTAATTCCTCCCGTGGGCCCTGGACAGTCTGCAGTTTCCATGGAGACCGCCTCCCACCATCCCTGAAATCTCATTGTGACCAGTATTAAGGGATTAGCTCTGCCCGGCAGGGTCTTGGGTGCCAGGGGGGCAGCTGGAGCTCCCTCAAGGATGAAGAGGTTGCGTGCTGTGCGGGACCCCAGAGCACCAGGAGGAGCATGTCGGACTGGGGCCAGGGCTTCCCCCGGGACCCACCAGGTATGGTCCTGCCTCCGCATCTGCCTGGAAGGAAGGACGGGGTGGCAGGAGAGAGGCAGAACCCAGGGGAGGAGTCCAGATTTGGGAGCTTGTAGAGAAAGGACACAGCCCTGCTGGGTGAATGGCATTCTGATCAAGCAGCACCCAGATACCCACGACAGGGCGAGAAGACCCCCATGGAGTCTTTCAGGGGCACCCCAAGGCTGTCTGAAGACCAACTATCTAGTTTCCTTCATTTTGCAGTTGGGGAAACTGAGGCACAGAGAGGAAAGGTGACTTGCCCAAAGTCAGTGAGTCAGTGACCTGAAGGTCAAGAATCCAGAGGGAACTCTGAGGTTGTCTGAGCAGAAAACAGTTGGTTACAATCTCATTGCCACCTGGATTCCTAATCTGAGCTCTGGAACAGCGTCCTCTCAGTTTCCTGCCCCCGGGCTCTGTCCCGGCTACCGCGCCTCCCTTCCCTCCCTGCTTCTCTTCCTCCTCCTGACCGCCCCACCACCCGCACAGCCCGAGGTGGACAGAGAGTTCCAGGTAGGGGCCCTGGTGCTAGAGGGCACAGCCGCCAGGCCCCAGCTGTCCTATCCAGGGGACACCCCCTCCACTGGGTCTGGATCTGGAGGACTAGGTTTTCTTTTTTTTGTAGAGAATGTCTTGCTATGTTGCGTAGGCTGGTCTTGAACTCCTGGGCTCAGGCATTTCTCTCGCCTGGACCTCCCAAAGTGTTGGGATTACAAGCGTGAGCCACCACGCCTGGCCGACTTTGTGCATTTTTTATTCCACCCTTCAGCCTCTCTTCGGGAATTTGGGGCTTTGGGGCCTGAACTCAGTGAGGACCCTGACAGCCCACCCCACGCACCTCTTGTTCTAGGAAGGCCAGGCCCGCGCGGGAGAGATGTGGGCTAACCTCCAAAGCTCTTTGGGCTGGGCTTCCTGGAAGGCCACAGAAGCGCAGGGGGACAGACACCGGGTCTAGAGCCACATAGGGACCATTCAAACACCGTTGATGTGGCTTCCCGAGAAAACCGTGTTCCCTCTCTGCGCCTCAGTCTCCTCACCTGTGTGGGGGACAACAACCCTTCCTTCCTCAAAGCTTGCCCGTCTCTGTTGTGGAAATGTCTCCAGGCTGTGACACAAAATGAACAAAGTCGGGTGCAGGGCTGCATTAGAGGTAGGGTAGTTGTGTATGCTTTTAACACTGCTTGATCTGTACATAGATGCCTCAGAAGGTACACCAGAGTCAGAGAATCAGTCTCCCTGGGGTGGAGCAGTAGGGGAACAGGCGGATGGGAGGCAGGGCTGGAAGCAGGATTTCTCAATTTTTTATATTTTGATTTTGAACCACATTGAATGTAGTATCAATTCAAAATGAAATGGAAAAGTACTAACAAATTTGGTAAAATATTAAATAACAAAAATCACATACAGGGGTGCCAAATAAATGTTTTTTTTTGGAGTAGTAGTCTCACTCTATCACCCAGGCTGTAGTGCAGTGGCATACTCACGACCACTACAGCCTCGACCTGCTGGGCTCAGGCGATCCTTCCACCTTAGTCTTCCAAGTAGCTGGAACCACAGGCGCGTGCCACCATGCCTGGCTAGTTTTTTGGTTTATTGTAGAGACGAGGTCTTGCCAAGCTGTCCAGGCTAGTCTCAAACCCCTGGACTCAGGCAATCCTCTTGCCTCCCCAATTGCTGGGATTATAGGCATGAGCCACTGAGCCCAGCTTATATACACTTTTCTTTTCTTTTCGTTTTTTGAGTTGGGTGTCTCACTCTGTCACCCAGACTGAAGTGCAGTGGTATGCCCACGGCCATCACAGCCTCGACCTGCTGGGCTCAGGCCATCCTTCCGCCTCAGCCTTCCAAGTAGCTGGAGCTACAGGCGTGTACCACCATGCCTGGCTAATTTTTCTAGACTTATTGTAGAGATGAGGTCTACAAGTTGCCCAGGCTGGTCTCAAACCCCTAGGCTCAGGCAATCCTCTCACCTTGGCATCCCAAATTGTTTATACACATTTTAAGAGACATTATCTATGTGTTCCTTTTTTTTTTTTTGAGTTGGAGTCTCACTCTGTCGCCCAGACTGGAGTGCAGTGGCCGCTCCCGGCCCCCGCCGCCCCGAC
>NW_007248477.1:218729-224645 GCF_000164805.1 Carlito syrichta
GAGGTCTCGCTGACCAGGCGGGTCTCGAACCCGCGGGCTCAGGCAATCCACTCACCTCAGCCTCCCAAAGGCGCGGGATGACAGGCTGAGCCGCCGAGCCCGGCTATGTGTTCCTTTTTGAAGTTGAATTAAATCATGGTAGCAATGTGTAGTACGACATTCATGCAACCGTGCTTCTGCCATTTTGACTGCCCTACTGCCCGTTGCATGGCTACTCTAGCATTTATTTGATCAATGCCATCTTTTGAGTGAACATCATCCTTAAAATGTGTATACATTTTGGGGGGCACACCCTGCATAACCTTAACAAATGACAGGTGTGCAGCCAAGATTGAGACTCAGGTACTAGGAATTGACTCCAAGGAACAGAGAAAACCTGTCTTCCTTTTTATTTTTTATAGAGACAAGAGTCTTGCTTTTTGACCCAGGCCGGAGTACAGTGGCGTGATCATAGCTCACTGCAGTCTCCAACTCCTGGGCTCCGGTGATCTTCCTGTCTTGGCCTCCCAAAGTGCTGGCATTACACAAGCCATGCCTGGCCTGTCTTCAAGTTACTAAATCCTCAACCTGGAAGGTCCCCTTATTTTACGTCCATCTCAGATTGCCAGTAACAGTAATTGTCTCGGCACCGAGAGTCAGAAGCTCCTTCATGCTGAGCAGAGTGCCAGCACTGTCTGAACACCATCTCATCTCATTCCCCTTTTATAGACTGGGAACCTGAGCCTCACTGAAGTTTTGACTAGTGAGTTGCAGTAAACTGTAGGACCTGGATGCACATCTAGGCCTTTCCAGCTTCAAATTTCAAGCTCTCCTACAAGAAGTCTTAATCTTGGCTGGACTGAATGCCCAACACCGCCCCCCCCCCCCCCCCACCCAAAGTTTGATCATTGGTCTGTGATAGGGAGTGGGCATCCGTTTTGTTTAAAGGTCCTAGATGGTTCTATTTCACCGTCAAGGTTGAGTCTCTGCTTTATGCCTCACAGAACTTCTCAAATAGGACCCCAAGGTCAGAATGGGAAATGACCTTGCTCAAGGTCACACAGTACTGGAGCCAGAGCTGAGGCAAGGCCTCTAGCAGCTCCCATGAATCCTTTGTCCAAATATGAAAAAGGCACCCCCTCTGGGAAGACAAAGCCCGTGGGCATTTGGCACGGTCCTGTTTCCATCCCTACTTGCCCTTTTGGCTGGAGAACCTTTGTGCAGTGTGCAGCTTGTAAACTGTAAACTGGGACCCTGGCCTGAGTCTTGGGACTTCCAAACACTTTATCTCAGTGACCTCCAGGAAAATCCTTGGGGTCTCTCAGAACAAGGGTGTGGACAGACCAAAGCTTCTGGGATGTGGGCTCATTCCCGCCCTCTCCAAACCAGAGTCTGGACCAGTCAGGGGTTCCCCATCACCCTTCAGGTCTTACAAGGGCAGACAGGCCCCTCCAATTTCCAAGGTCACCCCTGCAGGTAAAGTCAGGCACATAAGCAGGAGGGAGAAGCATAAATAGGAGAGACGAGCATAAACAGGACAGCAGCACCCTCAGCCCAGATGTCCCAAGCCACCTGGCAGGAGGCAGTCTGCAGGGAGGCCCCACCCACACAGACCCAAGTCCTCCTGGCTCCCTTCCTGGTCATCCTCCAGTCCACACTCCACCCTGCCTGCTGGGCCATGCGGTCAGCATTTCCCACAGTGTCCTGCTCTCTGCCCTTCTCCTGGCCACCTCTCGTGAGCACTTGCCACGTGGCAGTCCTGGAAAGGTTGGGTAGTCCTGGGGTTAGGTTTGCATCCTACGTCCTGTTTCTTATCAGCTATGTGAGCAGGGGCACAGGACTCGCCCTCTCTGTGCCTCTGGTCTGTGAAATGATGGTAGAAGGACTGTCTTCCTCCCAGAGTGGCTGTCTGCAAAGGCCCTCAAATGGCTGTCTACATGTCAGCCACGATGGGCTATGCACCTGCTTCTCTCCATTTCATCCTTGTGACAAACCCAGGAGTCAGGCGTCATGGTTCCCAGTTTACAGGTGAAGAAATTGAGGCTCAGAAGGGTCAAAAGAATCAGAGTGGGGCTCTGCATCTTCCTCTAGGACCTGACACCTCCAGGGACAGAATGTGCCCCAGGGTGGGTTCTAATATGGAGTCTCTAGCTTACTAGTGGGCCACACTCCTCAGAGGGCCTGCAGGACACAAGGCTGGGGGAGTCCCCTGACTAGGACCTTCTGGTGGCTCTCAGAGCCTCTCTGCTTCCAGCCAGCCCTAGGGGGAGGGAGAATGCACTAGAGGGTGTTTGCAGAGCTCCTTCCATTCCTCAGGTCCATAGAGCCACCATGCCCGTGCTGGCTGGGGTCCCTGGAGGCCTGAGTGACCTGTCCTTGGACAGGTCCCCTCCCCACTGGCCTCCATCTCCCCATCTGTACCTTATGGGGGTGGGGGAAGCCTGGACCATGGTTTTTTTGGTTCTCAAACAAGATATTAAGGAAGATTCTGTCTAGGAGGGAGCTGCGGTGGGAGTAGGGGCTGGGATGCCCTCCCTGGGCTCCATCCCATCTAGGAGGATGTCAGAGCAGGGCCTGGAATGCCCTTCCTCCATTCCTGGGAGAACCTGCCCAAGAGCGCCAGGCCACATCCCCTCAAGGTTCTCCCAGCTCTGTCGGCTGAATTCTAGAACCCCTGAGCTCCAAGCTTTCCCTCCGCATCCCTGTCTGGAAAACCCTCCCTGCCCCACCAGCGGCCTTTATCTCTGTTTGGTAACAGAGCAAATTTGCTCATGACCTGGAGCAGGGGAACAAGCAGACTGTTGACTCTTGAGCAAAACCTACCCTTTGGAGAGCAGCAGAGGAGGCCTGGGGATGAGCCGGGAAGGCCAGCGGCCTCTTGCATAACCCTGCGGCCTCCTGCCTACCCAGGCCTTTTCAGGGTTAGGGGTGAGGAAAACCGCAAACTCATGCCCAGTTAATTTTTTAAGGCAAAATCAACAGGTTCAGCAATGATTAGCAGGCAGGTAAGTTGGTCTTAATCAGGCCAAGGAGAGGGAGGGAGGAAGGAGGCCAGTGGAGGCCCAGGGACGGGGTTCAGTTATCAGTTAACCACACGAGTGTCGCTTCCTTCCGAGCCCACTGGCCTCCGGCTCCCTCCTCTTCCTCTCAGAATCACTCCCGTGGCAGGCGTCAGTCACTGAGTGTACAAGCAACCACCCTCCACAGTCAAGGAAGTACTGCCAGGGCCCATGAAGGCTCTGAAGAAGCAAAGACTTCTCCTTGTTAAGAGAATGCTCACCCTTCATTGCCGAGTGTTCATTGCCTTGAACAAGTCCCTTCCACCCTCTGGGGCTCAGTGAAGGGTCCCAGGTCTGAGCCCCAAGTCTACGGTTCAGCCTGCAGACAGCTGCCACTCCCCTGAGGGCCTCAGTGTCTCCATCCACCAAATGGGTGGGTCAGTCGAGCCATCTCTTCCAGTTCTGCAGTTGTGTGGGAAGATGGCGTGGGTCGCCATCAGGCTGGAGGAGGAGGGAGGTGGGGGTCCTACCTGGTATCTGTCGCTGTCACCAGCAGGTATCAGATCCCAGGTCCAGGAAGAGGATGGTCGCCTCAGATGGGCGACTAGGGTCCCTGGGGGCTGGCTGGGGCTGCAAGGATGGCCTGGTCGAGACCCCAGGTGGCCCAGACCCCCCGGACCCTGAGAACTACCAAAGGAGACAGCAAGGCCAGGCCAGCCCCAAGCCGGGTGGCTGCCTGGACTGGAGTTTGGTCAGTGGTTGGGGACCTATATTGTGAGATAGTTAGGACTTTGTCCACAAACTGGAATTTGAAATTTCAAAGGGGCAAAACTGAAGGGCCCTACCCCAGAGTGGAGATGGCTCTTGGCGTCTTTCCCCCACGACTTTTGTTCTTTGTCTTGATAAGTCCCAGTTTTTCCCTGAGCCGCTCCCCAGGTGGTGGCTGGGGGAGAAGAGATAGGCAACAGTGGACTGTGAGCGCCAAGGCGAAGCCACCACGCCAGGGGACCTGGGGTGGCCGGGTGTGTGGAGGATACCCCGAGCCTGCCTGTGCCAGGAATGGAGTCCTCCACTTCCCGAGTCCTCAAGCAGTACTGAGACGGTGAGACCACCAGCTCCGGGGCTCCAGGATTTGGGAGAAGGGAGGCAACATGTAGAGTGGGGAAGCCTTCGAGCACTGGTATCAGACTCGGGTCCAAGTGACAGCCCCTCCCTTATGGGCTGTGTGGCCTTGGGTAAGTCTCTTCACCTCTCTGATCTTGTCATCTCTAAAGTGGGGATGATAAGAGTCTCTACCTTCATGGGCAGATACGACGAAGAGTAGAAGGTTCTGAGAGCCAGGCTTAGCACAATGTTGCTCTGTAGATATTAGTCACTGCGGTCATTTAAAAGGGAAAAGATGGGCCGGGCTCGGTGGCTCAGCCTGTAATCCCGCACTTTGGGAGGCTGAGGTGAGTGGATTGCCTGAGCCCACGGGTTCGAGACCCGCCTGGGCAGCGAGACCTCATCTCTACAATAAATCAAAAAATCAGCTGGGCGTGGTAGCGCACGCCTGTAATTCTGGCTATTCGGAAGGCTGAGGCAGAAGGATCGCCGGAGCCCAGCAGGTTGAGGCTGCGGTGGCCGGGAGCGGCAACTGCACTCCAGTCTGGGTGACAGAGTGAGACTCCAATTAAAAAAAATAAAATAAAATAAAAGGGAAAAGATGTAGCCTGTTGAGGAAGCTTCTTTAACCACTGTCCACTGCACAGGCCCAAGCTCTCTGCCCACAGTCATGTGGGTGCAACCCCTGTCTGACCACCGCCTGCCAGTGACAACCCATCCTTCCTTTCTCAAGGTCTCTCTTTCTCCACCTGCAACAGGAAGGATGTGGGCCTCCCTGTGGGCTCCAAGGTCCTCTATTATCCCCTGGGAACCATCGCCCCTTGAGCTGGGCCTGACTG
Source organism: Carlito syrichta (assembly GCF_000164805.1). NCBI lineage: Eukaryota > Metazoa > Chordata > Mammalia > Primates > Tarsiidae > Carlito > Carlito syrichta. Next base: position 223,651 of record NW_007248477.1, read on the forward strand.
TCCAAGAGAAAGGGCCAGAGGTGAACAGCTTCAAAATGGGTGGCATCAAGGCCAAGGCTTGTTCATGGCTGGGCGTGCAGTATCCCTGAGCCGGGGTCCTCATTCTGACAGTTTATATGGCTCAATGGTGTAACCATGGTAATCACATGACTATGCTAATCGCTACTGTCATGCTGTGTGCCTAGCTGTGGTCACATCATGCTCACAGCATCCCTCAGAGGAGGGGTCCACCCCACTTTTCTGATGCTGAAACTGAAGCTGAGAGAGGAAGTGCCTGAGGTCACAGAGTTTGGTACATTGGCACTGCCTGGATTCTTTTTTTTTTTGAGTTGGGGTCTCACTCTATCACCCAGACTAGAGTGCAGTGGCCCCTCCCGGCCACTGCAGCCTCAACCTGCTTGGTTCGGCGATCCTTCCGCCTCAGTCTTCCAAGTAGCTGGAACAACAGGCGGACGCTACCATGCCCGGCTAATTTTTTTGGATTTATTGTAGAGATGAGGTCTCACCAAGTTGCCCAGGCGGGTCTCGAACCCGCGGGCTCAGGCAATCCACTCACCTCAGCCTCCCAAGGCGCAGGATTACAGGCTGAGCCACTGAGCGCGGCTCTGGATTTTTTTTTTAACCTTATTCTCTATGTGATGATAAACTGGATTTTGACCTAGATCCATCTAACTTCAAGGTCTGTGGTTTATGCCCCTAAAAAAAGGTGGGTGGAAAGGAGGGCTAAGAACCTTATTGTATTCTCTCATTTAATCTTCAGTTAAGCCCATTTTGCAGAAGGAGAAACTGAGGCTTCGAAATAACAACCTACCTTGTGCAGACAGCTGGCGATGGGCCTGGAATGGCATGCAGGCCCCAGAGACCAATACCCATAGGCTAACACCCAGTCAATGCACATAAGCTTATTTGCTTTCTACAGTCATAGAAATAAAAACCAGCCGGGCTCAGTGGCTCAGCCTGTAATTCCGTGCCTTTGGGAGGCTGAGGTGAGTGGA
>NW_007248477.1:224665-257978 GCF_000164805.1 Carlito syrichta
CACGGCCACCGCAGCCTCGACCTGCTGGGCTCAGGCAATCCTTCCGCCTCAGCCTTCCAAGTAGGGGAATCACAGGCACATGCCACCATGCCTGGCTAATTTTTTTTGATTTATTGTAGAAATAAGGTCTTGCTATGTTGCCGAGGCTGGTCTTGAACCCATGGACTCAGGCACTCCTCTCACCTTAGCCTCCCAAAGTGCTGGGATTATAGGCGTGAGCCACCGTGCCCAGCCAAAAAGTATATATTCTTACATGTTTAAACTTGAGTCACTTTCAAAGGACTCTCTGTTTGACGCAATACACCTGTTAAGATGCTTTTTCCACTGCTCAAAACAGTTTTTGAACTCACCAATTTTGATGCCTTTTGGTGCTTCTGCTGTTTTTTGTTCCATCTCTTCCCTTTGAGTTCTTTTTTTCATTGGAAAACAAACAAACAAAAAAAGTTGCTGGGAGCAAGATTGGGTGAATAGAGAGGGTGAGCATGGGGTCATGATATTTTGGTCAAAAACTGCTGAATATTCAGCGCAGTGTGGACAGCTACACTCCTAAATCACCTATCACAAAATGGGCATATGTGTTGAAAGAATCTCAAAAAAAAAAAAAAAATCCATTGAAGCCAAACACAGCCTCTTACAACAATACTAGCTAGTACACCGATGCCCATGGGCACCTAGAACACTTACCTAGCAGGGAAGCCTGTATTACAAAAGCGGCCCACTTTTCAAAAGATAATTCTGGGCTTTTTTGGATGTTCCCTTGCACAATGAGTATTGATCAAATCAGGGCAATTAGCATATCCATCACTTCACACATTTATCATTTCTTTTTGTTGGGAACATTTCAAATCTTCTCTGCCATCGATTTTGAAATATACAATAAATTGTTGTTAACTATAGTCACCCTACAGTGCTAGATCTTATTCCTTCCGTCTAACTGTATTTTTGTACCCTGCCCCTGAATGTAATGTTAAGATGTCTTCAAGATAGTACATATTTGTTTTTTAGATACAGGGTCCTTCTCTGTTGCCCAGACTGTGTGCAGTGATGTGCTCATAGCTCACTGCAGCCTGGAACTTCTGGGGTCAGGTGATTCTCCTGCCTCAGCCTCCCAAATAGCTGGGACTGCAGGCGGGAGCTACCATGTCCAACTCAATTTTTATTTTTTGTAGAGACAAGGTCTCTCTATGTTGCCCAGGTTGGTCTTGAATTCTTGGCCTCAAATGATCTTCCCACCTAAGCCTCCCAAAGTGCTGGGATTACAGGTGTGAGCCACTGTACTCGGCCAATACTATACATTGAAAGTGTGTCTGATGTTTTTCTACTTTCCTTTCTCCCTCCATCTGACATGAAGAACAGTGTACTGATCTGATTTTTAAGGATCTCTTTGTCTGTTATGTAGTAAGGGTCTGTTTGGCATTGCACTGAAACATTCTGTGTTCAGTTCAAAGTCTGCTTATTTCAGGGGTACGGGGTCACTGCATCCTTAGCCAGTGTCACAAAATATGCAGAGTAGTAATTTGAAATGGTAAGTTATAACATATGGAAACGCAACACCAAAAGCTGTGAAATGTCTCATGTCATGCATTCTCTGTATTCGTGTAGCTGATTTTTCTGTCACTGAGCTGTGCATGCAGGTCGCTGTCTCCAGCTACGCTGCATGTGTGATCCACAAAGATTCCAGGCAGCTGCCACCTGGTCTCTTCTCCATTACCATAGTTTGGTTTAAGTAAACTCTATAGTGACAATGAACCTAAAAAAGAAACAGTAGCCTGCCTGGGGTCACAGAGCCAGTATGTCTTGCAGGTGGTGTGTCATCTTTAGGAGGGATGTGTCCCTGGAAGATACAGCTTGGAGTTGGCTAAGGGTGGGATGAATTGTGTGTGTAAAAGACTACGAAATTTGTAGTTGGTAAGTGGCTAGACTGACTTACGGGGTAGGCTGGAATTGGGAACGTGCACCACCAGCGGTCATATGTGTTGTGCATTTAAGTACCACATGTGGAGGTTCATGTCCTTAGGTACTCACTGTGTGCAGCTGTTCAACTGGAAGTTCTTGTGTGTCACAGGTCGTGTGTGTGACATGGCGTGGCTGACCTGAGTTGATCATGCACCGTACCTAATTTAATCTAAGATGTCATTTACAAAAAGATACCTTGTGGGTTTTGTTACCACTCAGACTCTGACTGACTATCCATCACACGCCCCTCTCCGTGATACGGAAGTATACAGTGTGCCTCTCGGAGTGGCTGGGGAACTGTCCACAGGAGCCACAGATTGCTGGATTGTGTCGGGAAGAGCCTGTCATAGGTGCCAGATGCAGGGCAGGCACCCAGGGCTGGCCCTTGGAGATCCCTTGGTCAGGTCTTTCCTTTCTGTCCAGCTCTGCCTGTGCTGTCCAGAAGGCCAGGGGAGCCAGGATCAGAGGTTCCTGTGCTGGGCATGGCCCCAGAGGAACCTGCAGGGATCTGAAGTCTCATTTAGGCCCTTATCAAATCTCAAAGTGTAGTTGGGAGTCTCCCTTTTTTCCCTCCCTCGGAATCTTGTCCTAACCCACAAACGGCTGAGCTGGGATCATCTGCCCATTTTACATATGGGGAAATTGAGGCCCTAAGAAGAGGTGAGATTTAGACAAAACCATCCTAAGAGGGACAGAGCCAGTTTCTGAACCCAGGTCTCCTGACCCCAAATCCAGCTTCACTTCTCCTCCAGAATAATTGCTCCCCTTCCCCTCCCCCCAGGAAACAGCACTCCCAGTTTATCTGGGCCCCAGGAAAGGCATGGAGGGGGAGGCGAAAGTAAGCGGGGCAGAGGAAGTGTTCTTGGCGGTGGAAGAACATGGAGAGGATGCCTTCTCATACCCCCAGACACAAATGCCCTGCCCCCTGATTTGCCACTCATTAATGCATCCACTCATTTACTTACTCATTCATTAATTCACCCACTCGTTCATTCACTCATTCGCTCAACTCACACATTAATGCACCCCCTCATTAATTCCCCCATCCACTCACTCACTAATTGGTGCACTCACTAATTCGCCCACTCTTGCTCATGGATGTCACCGAGTCCCTCCAACCTGCCCTTCCAGCCAGCAGCAGAGGACAGGCTCAGCCCCTCCTACCTTCTGCATTGTGACTTTACCTCACCAGCTGAACTGGAAGCCCTCAAAAGCAACTGCATATAAGGCGACAGGGCTGGAGGGAGAAGAGCAGTGTGCCCCTTGGGCCGAAGACAGGCAGGACTAGCTGCAACGTGTTCAGGGCCCAGTCCCCAGAGCAAGTGCACCGCCCCTCGTTCGAAAACTAACAGTGAGCAGTTTCAAGATGGCAACAGCAGAGCATTTAACCCAGCATGGGAACTTCCTATTCATGGGGCTCCGTGTGACCGCACAAGTGGTGCCCTGTGAAGCCCACCCTTAGGGAGGCGACAGGTGGAGGGAAACGACACGAGTGGGGACACAAAACAGGAGGGGAGCCAGGTGCCATGGCTCACGCCTGTAACCCCAGCACTTTAGGAGGCTGAGGTGGAAGGATTGCCTGAGCCCAGGAGTTCGAGACCAGCCTGGGCAACATAGTGAGACCTCATCTCTACAAAAAAATGTTTTAAAACAGTCGGATGTGGTGGTGTGCCCCAGCTACTCTAGAGGCTGAGGAGGGAGGATCACCTGAGCCCAGGAGGTGGAGGCTTTGTGAGTCATGATTGTGCCACTGCATTCCAGCCTGGGTGACAGAGTGAGGCCCCAACTTAAAAACAATAACCCAAACAAAACAAAACAAAAAAGAGAGGGAGCAGGACAAGGGCTGGACACCTGCCAGGTACTACCTGGTTTTTCTTTGTCGTCTCATTTAATACTCAAACCACCCTGTGAGGCTGAGTGTACATTTCACAGAGAAGGAAACTGAGGCTCAGGGGAGAGAATCATTTACCCGAAGTCACAATTAGTAGGTGGTCGGCGCCTGAGTGTAAACCCAGGGCTGTGGGCTGCCAACCTTGTCTCCGCCCCTTCGGGGATGGAGGGGGGTAGAGGGGAGGAAAACGGGAATGTGACAGGGAAATCTGAGATGGGGCCAGGGCTAAGGGAGCTGTGGGAGCTGGAGGGGCATAGTGAGATCCTAGGGAGCAGGACTGGGGAAGTAGAGGTGAGTCTGGCCCTCCTAAATTTCTAGGTCGTTCTGCTCCTGAGGGAGTGGGAGGACTGGAAGGGAATTGGAAGGGCGTTCCCAGAACTAGGATGCACCATCGGCATCCAGGCCCAGGATCTGGGTTTCTAGATCATGCGCCATGAGGTCGTCTTATCTCTGTAGGAGCATTGAGGCAGAAGTCAATGATTTGGGAAGTTATTGAATCAGGGCGTCTTGGAGGTGGGCTGTCAGTGTCTGATTGTATCAGTTGGAATGCCCGACCGGGGTGACAATGGCTGGAGGTGGCTGAGTCAGGGGTCAACCGCGTGCCGGTGACTTATGGTGCCTGCCTTGCAGAATTGATAACTGAATATCGGTGCCCCAACAGTTGTAATTAACACCCCAGGCGTCAGCCAGAAACCCGCAAACAACCAAATCCCCGCGGCCCCGCCCAGCCTATCCACGGCAGGGACCGATTAACCATTAACCCCCACCCCTCCCCGGCATAGCCTCCACCCCTCCAGGCAGAGGCTAGGCCGAGGCTCCTGGCAGATCCTCCCAGAAGACAGTTTGAAGGAAAGCAGAGAGGGCACCTGGAGGAGGTGGTGGGAAGGCGGAGGACAGGGGCTGGGGCTCAGCCCAGAGCCTTGGGGTGGACATCCTGGGCAGCGCAGGGGGCTGAGGCGTGGAGGCAGGGGAGAATGCGCCTCTCCAAAACCCTGGTCGACATGGACATGGCTGATTACAGTGCGGCGCTGGACCCGGCCTACACCACCCTGGAATTTGAGAATGTGCAGGTGTTGACGATGGGCAATGGTAGGTGGGGGCAGGTGTGCCGGGTGCAGGAGGAGGATGATGGAAGATGGTAGGTTGGCCTTATCGACCAGCACAGGTGTTGCCAGGTAAAGCACCTGTGCCCGGGTACCGCAACCAGGTGAAGGCAAATGTCCAGCAAAGGTAGATCCCAGGGGTTCCCCCAGGCCCTTCCAGTTCGCGTCACCTCACAGCTGCTCTCCTGGGCGCCGTGACATGGTGATGAACTCCCTCTTGGCGTCCAGCTGCAGTGATTCAGCCCGACACGACCCCTTCTGGAACCCCTTTGGCCCAGCTCCAGCGCTATGTGAAGGGATGTCCTGTCCCCGGAGGTGGTGGCCGCAGGCACAACTGCATTTCAGAGTGTCTTTGGGATTTTCCTAGGGTAGCTGGTGCTTAGGGAAATGGCGTTCTCCGGGAAGTTTTGCTCATGGGAAGGCAAAGCAGCAGAGTGCGGTCGTGAGTTTCTATGCGAGTGTCCTCTACCAACAAGCGTGTTCCTTAGGGGACGCATTTGCGTACTTGTGTTCATTTGACTGTGTGTGCGTGTTCCATGTCTATTTCCCTTTGTGTTTGTTCATTGGGGGTGTGTGTGTGTGTGTGTGTGTGTGTGTGTGTGTGTGTGTGTGTGTGTGTGTGGTTTATGTATGTGACAGTGTATATGTGTCTGGATGTTTGTACACATGTGCTGTGTATGCAGGCCACCAAGTGCATGTGTCGCGATATGGAATGTTCGCGTGCTCTGTGCTTTCTTCACATTTATCCTGCATGGGCATTCGTCGTGTGCTCATGTTGTGCCTGCTGTGTACACGTGCACGTCCCCTGGACTGTAGAGAGTGCCAGCACCCGCAGGTGTGCAAGTGTGTTATGTTGCCATTTGCCAGATGAGACTCATATCAGCAGCACGTCCATCTGTTTCTGAGCAGAGTTGGTTGCCCAAGTGCTTCTCCCCAGGTTTATACACCTGCTCTAACATCACGAAGTGCACGTCTGGAGGTAGTGGGCGGTTCTCCACAAGGAGGTGGGAGAGGGAGGAAGAGGCCTAGAAGCCCATCCTGGGGAGGAAGTGTCCCCTGCGTCCCAGGCTAGCCTCAGAGAAGAGGTGGCAGCTGGCTGAGGTCAGCCTGTCTGCTTCTTTCCATGAACTGGAGTTACACAGCCGGTGTCAGGCTATGGCTCCAGTCGAGGTCTGGGAGCTTGGAGGCAGCTCAGCTAGAATGAGGAGGCAGCCGCCGGCCACTGCTTGTGGTCATTCTCACCAGGTGCTCACCCACCCCTGCTGTCACTCATTGTGTGACCACCCCTCCTGGCCTCTATATCTTCTCTAAAATGTGCTACATCACCCCGGGCCAGCTGGCTAGCCAGCTTTTAGGAGTGTCCGAGGACCATGTGAGGGGCTCGAGGCAAAAATACACCGGAAATGGCCTGCAAGTTGCTGTTGCACTTGGCAGGTGTTGTGTGACCCAACTGGAATAGAACGTGGTATCACAATCCTGATCACCACCCAACCCTGGGCTGCCAGCCCCATTACTCTTCCAGAGCCTAGGAACCGTGGGCCCCAGAGGCAAAGGCCAAGCCCCTCAACTGGGCATCTCAAAGACAAGAAAGACAGCCTCTAGCTCTGGAACCAGAAAGATCTGGGTTCAAACCTGACATAGGCCCTTCCTACCTGTGCAGACCCAGCAAGCCATTTTCCCTCCAAACCTCAGTATCCTTATCTGTAAGACAGGGATCCATAACAGTTGCTTGCCTCCTAGGGCTATACAGAGGATAAATAGGTGTCTGTCGCTCAGCCCTGGTAACTGGCCCCGTCCCCCGCATGGGTCGTCTCAAGGACTCTGATCATCTGCTGGAAGGGTCTCCAGCCTCCCCTGCTGGAGTTGGAAGTGGTCTGAGGGTTGGAGTTATGTGAGGCTATCATCTAAAGTGGTTTTTTTTGGAAGGTGGGGGCTGAGTCACGGTCTCACCCAGGCTGGAGTGCAGTGACACAATCACAGCTCACCACAGCCTCAACCTCTAGAGCTCAGTCAATCCTTCTGCCTCAGCCTCCTGAGTAGTTGGGACTACAGGTGCATGCCACCATGCCTGGTTAATATTGTTATCTTTTGTAGAGACAGAGACTTGCTATGTTGCCTAGTCTGGTCTCAAACTCCTGGGCTCAAGCCATCCTTCTGCCTCAGCCTCCCAAAGTGCTGGGATTACAGGTGTGAACCATCATGCCTGGCCCCAGTGTGCTTTGAGCACATCCTAGGCCAGAGGCTCAGAAGCTCCCAAGATATGCACCCCTCATCCTCACCCCCAGTGCAGCAGCAGGAGGAGGAGGAAGAGCTCCTTGTGTGTCACAAGCCCCAGCAGACACCAACACGTGCAGCACGGCCAGCATTGTCCACACACCTGGACCATAAACCTGGGCCCTCCCTAGCGGCGGTGTGATGACCCTGGACAAATCGCTGGAACTCTCTGAGCCTCAGTGTCCTCATCTGGAAGATGGGGTTGAGATTGGCTGACCTGGGGGAGACGATACACCTGACAATCCACCCCACCTAGTAGGTGGGAACCCCTTCCCAGACACCCCCTGAGTGGCTGGGAGTTGGGAGGTCAGCTCTCCCCGGGGGTCGGGGAAGGAGAGACTGAGGGAGAAAGGGCACCAGCGCGGCTTAACAATTATCCCCACCTCCAGGAATAATTCACCAAGTGGAGGGGGCTGTGTCCTGGGCACACTCGGAATCTTAGATGCTTCACAGGGTGATGGCTTGCTGAGATGGGGTGGTGCCTGCCTGTGCACCAAACCTGGACGTCCTGAGCGTCAAGAGTTTCCTTCTGTAGTAAAGCTTGAGTTTCACAAACACTGCTGCAGTGCTTACTGGGCACCAAGCCATTTATACACACGGTTTCACTGAATCTCATAAGAACCCAGGGGATTATTATGTTCCCCATTTCACAAGTGACGAAACAAAGACGTGAAGAAGTAAATGAACACAGCTAAAAAGTGGGCACGCTGGGGCAGGACCCTGGGTGGAAGGCCAGGATCCCAGGCGGAAGCCCTCCCGAGTCTGAGCTCTTACTGCATTGTGATACCCTCTCCAGGGCTTAACCAGGCTTCCCTTGGGAATCCAAGATCAGATTCAAGGTTTCTATGAAACGCGTGTATGTGTGTGCATGCGGATGTGCGGACTGTGTGCTGTGTACACGCTTGCGTTTTTCTGGGGGCATGGACCATGGCATGACCATCTTCTTCAAAGGGCCTATCCTTAGTGGAAGATTGCTTATTAACAGAAAGGGGATTCACCTGCAAATACTATTTTAAAATTTGAAAACAATCAGACCAAACTGCTCCCTTTTATAATTGGGGAAACTGAGACCCAAGGGAAACTGTAGCGAGGAAAAGGAACTTGCCCAAGGTCACAGGTGAGTTAGTGTGGCAGCAGCTTAGTGCCCCAGGCTCTTGGTGTTCTGGCCTCGTAGCCCCTCCTCGTGCTTATAGATGCAGTAGGGAGAATTCTCGAGACATGCCCTGACCCTGCCATGCCCCTCCAGGAAGGCAAATGAGTGACTGTTCTTGGTGCATGTCTTCTCTGCTCCCCAGAGAATCTCTCCCACGAGGAGACGCAGACCTCACTAATAGCTCTGTGAAGTCAGTGTCACATCTGTAAACCATCCCCAGTTTACAGAAACTGAAGTTCCAAACGACCGAGTGACACCCAGATGTCACTGAAGGGGGAGATCAGCTGAAGCCCTGGAAAGATCCCCCCACAGCTCCTTTTGATTTCTGACTTTCTGCCCCTCCCAAGGCCTCACTCCCTTCTCTTCTGGTGCAGACACGTCCCCGTCAGAAGGCACCAACCTCAACGCGCCCAACAGCCTGGGTGTCAGCGCCCTGTGCGCCATCTGCGGGGACCGGGCCACGGGCAAACACTACGGCGCCTCAAGCTGTGACGGCTGCAAGGGCTTCTTCCGGAGGAGCGTGCGGAAGAACCACATGTACTCCTGCAGGTGAGGAGCCCCCTGTGCAGAGTCTCGATTTCTCTGACTGGGAAATGGGCACTCAGGCTCATGTCCCCGAGTCTGTCTTCTCCCTGAGCGCGTCCCAGAGGTGTCTGCCCTTCAAGGCCTTCAAGGCTGTTCTGGCTTCCGGGGCTTTGTGGATCCAAGGAAGAGCATCTATTCTAGAAACGCATTTGCTGATCTAGAGCCCTGGCTGCCCCTTAGTGAGCACTGTCCATTGCCAGACGCCATGCTGAGTCTTCACGTCTATTTCACCATCCCTGGGAGCCCATCGTTATTTTTTCCATTAGGTAGCTGAGGCTTAGGATCAAGCCTCCTCTGAAGCCTGGAAGAATGGGCCCATCCTCTGACTTAGTGCTTTTTCTGGAACGAATAGGAGATTGGCCGCAGGCTTTGCGCCTAACTCAAGGGCTTCCCAAGCCTTAGAGAGCCCTCCTTCAAAAGCATCTCCTGTTCTAGTAACAATAGGAGCATCATAGCAGCTGTCAGCCATGAGTGCAGGCCATGTGCAGATACCACGCCCATCCACGCACAACCTCATCTCACCTGTCAACACAGCTCTGTGATGGTTACTCTTGTCATTACCATTTTATGGATGAGGAAGCTGGGGCTTGGAGGGCTAGGCATTTGCCCAAGGTCACCCAGCGTGAATCAACAGCAGAGTCAGTGTTGGCACTCAGGACCCCACCCATCACCACCACCTCCACTTTTTATCTCCCTCCAGAGAGAGGCTTGTGGACCAAATATGCACTCAAAGCCACAACCAGGGGTCTGCTCTGGGTCCTGGGCTTTTATAGGACATGGTGGAAATAGCAGTGCTCTGGTCCTCAAGAGACCAAGGCTCCCAACTCAGCCCTACCGCCAACCTGCGGAGTGAGCCAGGGCCACATGTGGCCTCTCTGAGCCTCAGTTTCTCCATGTTTAGTGGGATGGGATTGGATTCTTAGAGAGTCCACAGGACCTCGCCAGCTCCTGGTGGGTTCGCACAAGAACTCCTGGGAGGCTGGGCTTGGTGGTTCAGCCTGTAATCCCAGCACTTTGGGAGGCCATGGCGAGTGGATTGCCTGAGCCCATGGGTTCGAGACCAGCCTGGGCAACTTGGTGAGACCTCATCTCTCCAATACATGAAAAATTAGCCAGTGCAGTAGTGTGTGCCTGTAGTTCCAACTACTTGGAAGGCTGAGGTGGAAGGATTGCCGGAGCTCAGCAGGTCAATGTTGGGGTGGCCGTGAGTGTGTCACTGTACTCCATCCTGGGTGACAGAGTGAGACTCCAACTCAAAAAAAAAAAAAAAAGAACTCCTGGGATGAGGGAATAGAGCACAGAGGAGGGGATGGCCCTGGATGGCCAGGGCCCTAGATCTGTTCGAGGAGGGGAACGTTGTGTCTTCTCCATCCAACCATCCAAAGCCCTCCCCAGGTTTAACCGTCAGTGCGTGGTGGACAAGGACAAGAGGAACCAGTGTCGCTACTGCAGGCTTAAGAAGTGCTTCCGGGCTGGCATGAAGAAGGAAGGTGAGTCTCGCCTCCCTCACCCCACTGCCCGCTGCCCCACCCATGCCCACAGCTCCCCACAGTTATTTACAACTAGAGCCACATTTTATGACTCGGTGACAGGCCCTGGGGTGACTAGCTAATGGCTGAGAGGAGGGAGGGCCTGGAAATCTGACCACAGGGAGCGGCTGGGCTTGGTCTTGAGAAAGACTCAGCGAGATAAGCTCCCACTCGGCTAAGCAGGCTCCCAGCAACCACCACCCCAGCCCACCTGTGCCACCACAGGGCAGCCATGCTGGGTGGTTTTTCTTATTATAATATTCCCAGCATTAGGGAAAGCATAGAGAATGATGTCATAGACATCCATGTACCCATCACCTCAACCTCACAAGGATGATGGAGATGGGAGCCCTACACCCGAACTTCCTCCCAGGGATGAGGGCCCCAGTTTCCTTAGTCTTCCTTCCTGGGTGTCAGATGATCTCCAAAGTGCTCACACTAGAAAAGGGGAACAGGGCACCAGACCCATCCTGGACGGAGCAGGATGAGAAGACAACATGGATTAAGACTTGTCGGGTCTCCTGCCCCTGGCACCGGACTAGGTTTTTTCCGCCTATTTCCTATCTCATTTCATTCTCACAATGACCCTGTGTAGCTGGAACTACATCTCGATTCCCCTTTCATGATGAGGGAACCGAGGCCAAGTGGTGAAGCGACTTGTCCAAGGCCCCACTGCTGGTCACTGGGAGATCTGGGGTTTGAACCCAGAGCTTCGTGCTGCTTGGACATCACTTCAGTGCTCTACCTCATGGCTCCAGACCCCAGGAACATTTAAAATTGTCTTCAGCCCAAGCACAGGAAGCAAACATCTTCTAACTGCTTTTCAAAGTGACTTGAGTTCATTTTCAAATCTCTCCAACCCCTTCGCCTCTCAACTTACTCTCCCAGCTCTGGGTCAAGCCCCCACCTTCACTTCTCACCCACAGCCATGCCAGGGCAACCAAACCCTGGTATAGTTCCACACAAAGACGCACACCCAACCCCGGAAGTGGGAACCCAGGACCCAATCTGCCCAGGTCCTCTGAGAAGGAGGAGAGAAAAGGTTTTGGCAGCCCCCACTAATCTCTGCCTCTGATCCGCTGTTTTCTCCACCCCCTTAGAAATATCTTCTGTGTCTCATCCCTACCAGGTTTTGTTTTTGTTTGTTTGTTTTTTAAATATAGAGACTAGGTCTCACTATGTTGCCCAGGCTGGTCTCAAACTCCCGGGCTCAAGCAATCCTCCTGCCTAGGCCTCCCAAAGTACTGGGATTGCAGACATGAGACACTGCCCCCAGCCCTACAGGGCCTTAGTCTGAGCTCACGGGCTCATGGGAAAATCTGAATTTGCTAATACTGATGAAGGAGTGGGTGGTCTGCTCCTGCTCTGAACACCACCATTTCAACATCCAGACTTCAGTGGTTCTCTAACTAAAGGCAGGACTTTCTCTAACTGCCAACACCCCCTCCTCTCCCCGACTCAGTTCCCAATGGAGCTGAGCCTCTCTCACCGATGCTCACTTCTGCTTTTTGGAACGGGAAGTGTTATGAATGGGCATGTACACTTGGAGACAAGAAAGAGATTGAGAGCTGCAACCCAAGGGTCTAACACGTTGTAGCTGTTGCAGTCAGTGAATCTGTCGACCTACCAGCCCAAGATTCTAGGCACTGCAGTTGCCCAGAGGGCACTGTGTTTGAGAGAATGACTCTCATGGTGACATTTCAGGTCCTTTGATGGGCAGGTGGCAGACAGGCTGGAAGGTGGCTCCCTCCCTAGCCGGATGCAGCCTGGTCCTGCATGTGTCTTTGTTTGTGTCTCTTGTTAAACTTCTAGTCATTTTCACCCGTGTCGCTTTAGGGACGTTTCTACCTTTCTGGGCTCCAGTTTCCCCCTGTATAAAATGAGATAGTTGGATAATGATCCCTTTAGCCCCATGAGTCTAGCTAACCATTGACCTACCTGTAGAAGTTCACACTACCCGCCAGGACATGTGGTTTGTGCCCTGGTCCTCTGCTGAGCTGCCACAGAGCCAGCAGGACCCGAACCAGATCCGAAAGGTAAGGAGAGCCCCAGCCTCAGCTCAGCCTTGAAAATGGCCACTTGCTTCTTGGTCCAAGGGAAACTGACGTTCTGCCATGAGGACAGGAGAGTTGGCGGATGGCAAGTGAACATGGCCAGTAAACGCTGGTGTTTATTTACATGCCTGGGTTGACAGGAAGATTGTGACCCATGTAGTCGCTGGGTCATTTTGAAGATGGGCCAGGGTGACTGAGTGTCCAGTTGCACTGAGGTCAAGGCCTGGGGAGAAGGGATATTGCCAACTCGGCTCAACTCTTATAGACCCCTCCTCAAGCAGATGGGACGCTCCCGAGGTCAAAAGAAAGACCTCATGGAGTCTCACCGATCAGGAGAGTTGGGACAAGTTTTCATTTATTTTTCTTAATGACCTTAGGAGAATTTGGGTACAGGAACCCCAAAGTCCTCATAGTCCCTTGAGGACCAGGAAGCACAAGCTGGAAGTCTGGGATTAAAGACGAGAGGTCATCAACTTCATTCTCTCAGATGAGGAAACTGAGACCAGAGAGGTGATGTGATGGGTCAAGGGTGGAACTCAGTCTCCCTAGAGCTGAGCAGACACCAAGCTCTTGTAATGAAACTTGAAGTGATCAGTTCTTCTCTACCACAGGGAAGGGCTTAAATAGGCTTGACAGTCTTGGCCAGAGGACGTTCCACAGTGGCTGGAATATCCATGGAGGGACAAAGACTCCTGGGAGAAACCTGGGGGTCAGCGGGCCACCAACAGGCCAGAAATTCTTTCCAACGACCCAAGGCCAGGGAGACAGACACCTGCCTGGACCTCAGCTGTCAGACCCAGGGCCGGCTCCCAGCATCCAAAACCCGGTTCAGAAAGCAGGACCAGAGGGGTTGCAGGAGGCGAGGTTGCTGACGGGCCAGAGGCCATCCAACGGGACCTTCCTCGGAAGCTCTGCTTCCCCGGGCCCCCATCCTGGGGTTCTCTGGGAAGATCGCCTCAGCTCCTCTCCGCCACTGCCCGGGCCGGTTAATATTCAATAGAAGTTACATTAGGTCCCCGACCCTGCTAATACTGAGCAAACATTTGGAAAACATCATTCCGTGACTGAGCTCGCGCCGGGCACTGATAACGCCCGCCTAACCTTGAGGAGCCCTATCCGCAGCTGCTGACAGCAGCCCTTTCATTCCGCCCGCCGGCCACTCGGCGCCCTGGTGGGTGTGGGTGCTGGCAGGCGGCTGCGTGCGAGGGGTGTGAGCAGGCAGGGTGAGCCCAGGCAGGGGAGCGGTTATCTGCACCAGCCCCCTCCATGCGGTCGGTCTGAGAGGAGATTTCTTTTTAAATTGTCATTTTAAAAATAGAGGCAGAGTCTTGCCATGTTGCCCAGGCTGGTCTCGAACTCCTAGCCTCAAGTGATCCTCCTGCCTCAGCCTCCCAAAATTCTGGGACTGTAGGTGTGAGCCACCCCACCCAGCCCAGAGATTATATCTGATAGACTCCCAGGCTCTATGTAAACTATTTGACTTTTAATATCGAATTTTAATAATGTGTGAAAACCAAGAGAAGGTTGAGTCACTGGGATGCCAATGTTCCGTGTTTGTAAGGAGAGAGCGTCTATCATCCAATGCCTTTATTATTATTATTATTATTACTGTTTTTATTATTATTTGAGTTGTGGTCTCCCTGTCACCTAGACTGGAGTGCAGTAGCATCATCACAGCTTACCACAGCCTCGAACTCCTAGGCTCAGGTGATCCTTCTGCCTCAACCTCTTGAGTAGCTACAGGCACACACCACCACGCCTGGCTAATTTTTTAACTTTTTTGTAGAGATGAGGTCTTACTATATTACGCAGACTGGTCTTGTACTTCTGAGTTCAAGCGATCCTCTTGCCTCAGCCTCCCAAAGTGCTGGGATTACAGGCATGAGTCACGATGACCAGCTATCCAACACCTTCTTTCACTCACTCCACACGTATTTATTGAGCACCTACTGCACGCCCGACTCTTTCCAGTTGCCGGGGTTCCAGCAGTGAACAAGAAGGATGAAGTTTGGGCTTTCTGAAGCTTTCCTTCTCATAGAGAGGCAGAGAACCAAGAGACTAACAATCCTACAATAAGGGCCTTGAAGAAAAATAAAGCAGGGAGGGGGCAGGGCATGGAGGGCCATGTCGGGGAGGGTGGCCAGAGAGGCGATAGGAGAGGCAATATTTGTACGGAGACAGGAAAGAGAATTCCAGGCAGCAGGAAGAGCAGCAGCCAAGGCCCAGAGGGAGAGTGTGCACAGGGAGGGGGCTTGGCGGGAGCGGTGACTGGAGAAAAACCTGGGAGTGGGAGGAGAGGAAGGTCCATCGTGAGGACTTGAGGCCGGGAGACACCGGTTTTGAGCCACGGGGAACGTGACCTGGGCGTGTTTGAATGGATCCCTCTGTCTTCTGAGAGGAGTACAGACGAGAGCCACGAGGCCAGAGTGGGAGCCCAAGAGGAGGCCTGTTCCAGTGCAGGGAGACAGCAGGGCCCCAAGCAGGGCGGAAGCAGTGGGTCTGTTTTGTCAGGCCACTCATGGTACGTGGGGTGTTAGGGCAGGGAGGCAGAGCAAGATGCCCAGGCTCTGGCCATGGGACTGGAAGAATGGGGAGACTGAGGCCCAGAGAGAGGCTGCGATTCCCACCAGTACACAGAGAATGCATGGCAAGTTCCAGACGAACCCAGGTCTCCTTTAGCCTCTTCCTCCCGCCTTCTGCTTCACTCCACAGCGAGGCCTCTTGGACTCCAAGGGAGGCTTATGTCTTAGGCCAGGACTGACCCGGGTGGGGGTGGGCAGTGGGGCATGAGGCCCTGGTGGACTGCGGCCCAGGATCCCTGAGTGCCGAGGAGAGCCCTGCAGCAGGGCGGGAGAGAGACAGCTTGGCCTTGCAGACTCTGAGAAGGCTAGTCTGGAGCACATGCAGCTTTGGCTGACGGAGGAAACCGGCAAGGCTGGCGGGGCCAGGTCCTCTTACTCAGGAGGCCCTGGCCATCTCCATGCTGCCCAGAGCAATATGTTTCGCTTATTTTACCCACTTTCATTTGTAAAGAAAGGGACCCTTGTCTGGAACAGAGCTTGGAAGTCTTTCATCTATCAGATTCCCTCCACCATGCTCAAGACCCATCTTAGCCCTTGGCAAGTCATCACTGTCTTACATGCCCCTCCTGATGGGAGGATCACTCCTGCAGCCTCCCACCGCACTGGGGGTTGAGGAAGTTCTGCTATTTGGAAAGTTCGTCCACACGCTGAGTTAGAGTCCATCTCCCCTCACCCCACAGGCTGATGTGGGCTCTGTCCTCTGGATGCCCCCTCCTGTTTCCCACCCTGTGTTTCCTTTGCTCTGGGACAGCCCTGCCGTCTCTCTTCCTGGGCTGAACTCTCTCCTCTGGCACCTCATCCACTCCCCATCCGTCACAGGCTCTCCCACCCCCTCGCCCCATCCCTGCTCCCTCTCCTCACCTCTCCTGGCCTCCTCACAGCCGTCCAGAACGAGCGGGACCGGATCAGCACGCGGAGGTCGAGCTATGAGGACAGCAGCCTTCCCTCCATCAGCGCGCTCCTGCAGGCGGAGGTCCTGTCCCAGCAGGTACTGGCGGCCTTCCCACCCTTCAGGGTACCCGCCAGAGGAGCTCACCTCCTCCACCTCTGCCCTCCCCAGCCAGGCCCTGGAGCCGATGAAGGAAAGGGCCTCAGATCACAGAAGGGCACTGAGTCCAGCTTCACACAGTCAGTTTAGTAGCAAAGGCAAAACTTGAACCCAGGTCTGGTGCTCCGGGGTACTTTCTGGTTCATCCCCTAACTATATCTCCTGGGCCAAGCAGAGTCTTTGCTCTCACTAAGGGCCTGAGATTAGCTCGGCCCCAAGAGCACAGCAGTGGGCAAGTGGACAGAGGTGGCAAGTTGGGGTCCAGTCCATCTTTGCTGTGTGACCTTGGGCAAGTTGCATCACCTCTCTGGGCTGTGGGTGCCTCATCTGTCAGATAAGGATGGTGACTTTTGCCTGCTTCTCCTCTAAGGCAGAAAGATTCTTTGGGATCTAAGGAGCTGGTGGAAAGGGAGACAGGGGACAGGCAGCTGGCGAAGGCCCACACTTCCTTTGGAGCTGGAAGAGACCCACCATCCAGCCCTTCTCCCTGCCCTATTCCATACAGGGAAACTTTCTTTCTTTTTTTCTTTTCCTTTTTTCTTTTTTTTTTTTTTGAGTCAGGGTCTCACTCTGTCTCTCAGGCTGGAGTGCAGGGGCACAACTGTAGCTCGCTGTAGCCTCAAACTCCCAGGCTCAAGTAATCCTCTTATCTCAGCCTCACAAGTAGCTGGGGCTGCAGGCGCATGCCACCACACCAGGCTAACATATGGAGAAACTTTCTAGGGAGGCGGCTCTGTCAGAAGACGAGGAGTGCGGGGAGGGCCTGGCCATGGCCGGCATTCTCCTGTCCCCTCTCCCACAGATCACCTCCCCCATCTCCGGGATCAACGGTGACATCCGGGCCAAGAAGATCGCCAGCATTGCGGATGTCTGTGAATCCATGAAGGAGCAGCTGCTGGTGCTGGTGGAATGGGCCAAGTACATCCCAGCCTTCTGCGAGCTCCCCTTGGATGACCAGGTGAGGGGGGGCATGAATGGCGGGCAGGAGTGGGCACTGGGCAGCCAGCAGCCTGCCAGCCCCCTGGGATACAGCCTTGGACTGGTTTGACTTTATTTAGCAAGACACACACAGTGCACACATGTGCCCAGAACAATTGGAAACACTTTACAAATATTAACTCATTTAGTCCTTCAACGACTCCATGAGGTCGGTACTAGTATTGTTCCCATCGTATAGCTGAGGAAACTGGGGTGCAGAGAGGCTGAGTAACTTGCTCATGGTCACACAGCTACTATGCAGCACAGCTGGGATTAGAACAGGCAGTGAAGCTCCAAGGTCCAGACTCCTGATCACTGCACTGAGTAGTGCTCCTGAGGGCTGTTGACAGGGGGCCCAGGGCCAGGAAGCAGGAGATTTGGGCTTAAGTTCTGGCTCTAATACTGGTTCTCTGCGTGGACAGACTACTCCCTCTCTCTGGGCCTCAGTTTTCTTATCTGTAAAGTGGGAATTATAATATCCATGGCAGAGTGTTGTTGGGAGGACGAAGGACTTCACGGTCTGAAAAGCACAAGGCTCACAGACTGGAGCGCCCACGAGTGGCTGGGCCACAGCTGGCCTCCCCACACATTGGTGGCTTTCTTGTGAAAACGATCTAAGTCAGCATCTTACTTCCCAAAGTACATTCTTTGGAATACAGAAAATAACCTGGGGAAAAGAAAGGGCTGAAGGAAGGTGGGGAGTGTCTGAGGACAGGTGAGTTTCTGGGATGCTACACAGGATGGCTGCCACCCAGAGCACCCCCTCGGCCTCTGAAGAAATGTTCCTGTCTGGGATAGGGGAGTGGGACCAGGTTACCTTCCCTGCTTCGGAGGAAGCCCCCAGTGCATGTGCTTACCTGTTTCACACCTTTGCACAAGAGACTGACAGTGCATGCCGGTCTCTGAGAGCTTCTGAGAAGTCTTGTAGCTGTTTAACTTGCAGAGACCAGGACTTCCCACATGGCTTTGGCCCTCCCTGATCCTTCTGGAAAACCTACTTATGTTGCAGGGTGGAAACACAGGTTCAGCTGATCCGAAGCCTCACACAGAGGCCAGACTGAGACCCTCTCCCTTGGTCCCCCTTTGGTTAGCAGAGTCAACAGGGTCAGATCTTGGACAGTCCGCCCTACCTTCCTCCTGCTCCTTGTGCCCTGGCCCTGGTCCCCTCTGCTGGAGCGTCTGCATTAATGTTTAATCCCTCCTGTTCCTTCCCAGGGGCTTAGCAGGGCAGCAAGATCCCCCCGAGCTGAACAATTGTTAACCTCGATTTCCCACCCAAACCTCCCTGGCTGGGGCTCAGAGCATTCTCAGAGAGCAGTGATGGGTGGCCAATAACACGGGACAATCATTAACCCCCTCCCCACCTGTCTGCCCACCCCTAGAACAGCTGCCATGTCAGGGGGTTGAACCCGGGACCCAGAGGGCTCCAGGCTCTCCATCTGTGGCGTAACAAGACCCCGGCTTGCCCCACACGGGTGCTTCACAGTGGCACTGTCCTCCAAAGCACACCCCAATTCTGTCAACGCGACCCAGGATGTTGCTTTTTGTTGTGTTTTGGACATCTGACCATGGAAACCTAGGAGGCTGGGTCCGATCGGATACGGGGACAGAGGCCTAGAGAGAAAGCCATCTGCCTGAGGTCACAGGGCACGTGAGCTCAGAGCTGGGCTTCGAAGTCACGTCTTCGGCCTCGCAGTATGAAAGCCGCTGGGGTGAATGACGGAAGCCCTGCTCCATGTCTACATCTAGCAGGTGCCCAGTAGCAAGCGTCCTCGGCCTCCCAGCAGGGCCATAGGACGCGAATGCTCCCCTCCAAGCCTGGCTCCCATCTTCCTCCTTTCCTGTCGTCCTCACAAGGTTCTAACCACAACGGCACAGGACGGGCAGGTCCAGGTGGCTGCCCAGGAGGGGCTGGATCTAAAGAGGAAATAAAGGTGTTTGCTCGTTCATTCATCACCCCTTCCTTCCTTTATTCCTTCATTCAGACAAATACTTATTGAAGGCTTACTCTGTGCCAGGTATTGTCCATGATCTACCACTTCGCCTCTTTAGGGAGGCCTTCTCTGACCCCCTCGTCTAATGTAGCCATTTTTGAACTGAGCACAGTGGCTCACATCTGTAATTTCAGTACTTTGAGAAGCTAAGGCTGGAGGATTGCTTGAGGCCAAGAGTTTGAGACCAGCCTGGGCAACATAGCAAGACTATCTCTACCAAAAAAAATTTTTTTTAATTAAAAAATTCTTATCCCATTGACTTGACTTCCCTCCCTCCCTCCCTCCCTTCCTTCCTTCTCTCCCTCTTTCCTTCCTTCCTTCCTTTGTTCCCTCCTTCCTTCCTGTCTTCATTTGTTCTTTCCCCCTCCCCCTCCTCCTTCCCCCTTCCTTCCTCTGTTCCTTCCTTCTCTCCCTCTTTCCTTCCTTTTTTCCTCCCTTCACGCTTTTTAATCCTATCTCCCTCTGTCCTATGTACTTTTTTTTAAACTTTATTATCTGTTCTACCCCACTCCATCATAAAATGTTAGTTCCTTGAGATTAGAGATCTTGTCTCTGTTTTCTTAACACTGTGTCCCCATTATCTAAAAAAAGTGTCTGGCATTTGGTAGGCGTTTAAAATTGGATAACTGAAAGAGTGAACAATCAAATGAATGAGTGAACAAAAGCATGTTAACCTTCTCATTGGGCTTGCTGTAGAACCTGTAGACTCCCTAATCTGGCCTTGAAGGTGAGACCCTTGAGCTACTTGCTTGCTGCTATTTCTTGCCAGCCCATCCTTTGGTCCTCATGCAAGCACTGAAGCCGATGGCTGTGCAAGGGTGGGTGATGTCCTCTTGCAAGTCAGCAGGCCCTACTAGGACTCCAGCCTTCAAAGGCTTGCCTTGTCCCCCTGCAGAGAAGGAGTCTGTCAAGCTGATTCTCTACCAAGGACCAATGCTCACACCTTTGCCTTGGGGAGGACCAGCCCTGAGAACCAACGTCTACATCCACGTCCTTGTAATGCTGTCTCAGGATCCCAGAGTCTTGCACTGTTAAGTGGACATCCCTGGGATGCCACATATGGGGATCGGACCAGTGATTTCCCTAACAGAATTGCACTTCAGAATCAACAGAGGAGTATGTTAATGCAGATCCCTAGTCCTGCCCCACACCTGCAGAATCAGTCTCTGGTAGCAGGACCTAAGAGTATGCATTGTTATAAAGCACCCTTCCTTCATCTTTCTCCATAGCTGGTCCATGGATAGGAATTGTTTTATTTTATTTATTGATTGATTTATTATTTTATTTAATGTATTGAGTCAGAGTCTCACTCTGTTGCCCAGACTGGAGTGCAGTGGTGTGTTCACAGCCACGGCAGCCGAGACCTGCTATGCTCAGGCAATTCTTTCACCTCAACCTTCCAAGTAGCTGGAACTACAGGGTGCACCACCATACCTGGCTAATTTTTCTTGATTTATTGTAGAGACAAGATCTCACCAAGTTGCCCGGGCTGGTCTTGAACCCCCAGGCTCAGGCAATCCTCTCGCCTCCACCTCCCAAAGTGCTAGGGTTATAGGCGTGAGCCACTGCGCCAGGCCGGAAATTCTTTTAGAACTTTTGGGGTTGTAGACCCTTTTGAAACTCAAAAACACACACACACACAATGTTGTTTACAGTTTCGCAGGCACATGGAGGAAGCCCAGGGGAGCAGCTACTGGCCCAAGGACACCGTAGTTCAAGGGCAAAGTCAACGCAAGCTCCCCCAACTTTAGGGGCATGTTCTCCTCGCTTCCAGGTCTCTGCTGAATCCTTTCCAGGTTCCTAGTTCTTCAGATGTGGGAGGAACCAGCAGTTTTATGGTGCCCATTTTGTAGTTCAGGCAAGCAGAGGCAGAGGGAAACTTTAAGCTGACTCACGCAGGGTCAGTGGGTTAGCTAGGAGCGGCCTTCCTGAGGGCGCGGATGCAGACAGTGTTCCTTCTCTCTTTCAGGTGGCACTGCTCAGAGCCCACGCCGGCGAACATCTGCTGCTTGGAGCCACCAAGCGGTCCATGGTGTTCAAGGACGTGCTGCTCCTAGGTGAGGAGGGAGGCTGACTGCCCGGGCTCTACGGGGGGCGCACCCAGTGAGGCACACAGCCAGGCAAGGGAGAGGCACCTGGCAGCAGGCAGAGGCAAAAAAGACCAGTCAGGAGTGGCCCTGTCCTCAGACTAGTGGATGGAGGATTCCAGGTCTCAGGTCTCCATGGAATGCAAGGAATACAATTCCCAGCGTCATGGTTAGAGCACAGCCAGAGTTATCCCTGGAACTCCCCATGTACCCTGACGGTCTCTCTGGAGCCGGAGCAAGAGGTAGTCAGGAAAGGCACAAGGCTCAGCCCATGTCACCTGTGCCTTTGTGACATATTTATTGTCCTCAGTGCTTATGTAGCACACATTATATGCCAGGGGCTATGCTAACTGCTTTACAAACACGACCTCTTTTAATACAACAACTCTGTGAGGGAAGCTCTATTATTCACCCCATTTTATAGATGAGAAAACTGAGGCTCAGAGAGGTTAAGTAATTTCCCCAAATATAGCCAGCTGTAAGTGGTAGAGTCATTCCACGGGGCGCCCCAGTCCCAGAACCGGGTTCCTTAACTTACATGCTTGGTGCCTCCTGAGTGGTCTTTGAATGATATCAGTCTTGTGAGACATGTTGGTCCATGGAGCCTGGGCTAAGTGAAGGAGTCCTAGCAAGCCAGCTTCCAGGCTCAGCCGAGTGAGGGCCGGCACCTCTCCCTCTTCATCTGTGAAAGGACCCTTCAGGTCCTCTTCCCAGCTACCTCGCCAGCGGAAAAGCCAGCACTGGGGTCACCGAGATGACTGCCCACCTCCCTCCTACCCATCCCTCCAGGCAATGACTACATCGTGCCCCGGCACTGCCCTGAGCTGGCGGAGATGAACCGGGTGTCCATGCGTATCCTCGACGAGCTGGTGCTGCCCTTCCAGGAGCTGCAGATTGATGACAACGAGTACGCTTGCCTCAAGGCCATCATCTTCTTTGACCCAGGTACCGTCCACCCCTCCTGCCCTTCCCTGACACTCTAGATCCCCTGGCAGATTTCTCAGCTCGCAACCTCATCTCGTGGTTCACGAGGTGGTTTCCATCAGCTCCACTGAACAGATGCAGCAAGTTGAGGCTCAAAGGGGTGGCATAACTTGACAGGGCATGCTGACTCCAAAGGTCTGGGGTTTTCTTTCCCTTCTTTACTTTCCTCCTTCCTTCCTTCTTTCCCCTTACCTCCTATTTTCCTTCTCTTTCATCTTTGCTTCTTTCCTCAAAAAATGTTATCAAAATAGGCTGGGTGTGGTGGCTCACGCCTATAATCCTAGCACTTTGGGAGGCCAAGGTGAGAGGACTGCCTGAGCCCACAGGTTCGAGACCAGCCTGGGCAACTTGGTGAGACCTCATCTCTACAATAAATCAAAAAACTAGTCGGGTGTGGTGGAACACGCCTGTGGATCCAGCAACTTGGAACACTGAGGCAGAAGGATCACCTGAGCCCAACAGATCAAGGCTGCTGTGGCCATGAGCATGCTTCTCCTGAACTCCAGCCTGGGCAACAGAGTGAGACTCTGATTCAAAAAAAAAAATTATCTAAATAATATCTCTACTACTTAAAATGCAAATAGTTCTCCCCCTCCCAGCCCTTGTTTGCAGCCCAAAGGCTGCTCCCCAAAACACTCTCTGATCCTTTTAACTGTTTCTTCTGGATGAGACCTTGCTGGTTCGAATAAAATGCAAAGCCTTATCTTTCCTAGTGTATCTATTTTAGATCATGTTTTTCCTCCTAGGATGGCTGAGAATTCTGCTTCTCCATCACCATTCCCACCCATCCCATCTTCACAGTGTATTTTATTGCTATTTAAGTGTTTCCGTGGGCTATCTTTGCAACTTTACGTTGTGTGCTTTTATTCCTTTATTTCTTGTTCTGTATCCTGTGGACAGTGTCTTCTGATTGTCCAGGGAGGAGAAAGCCTCCCCCCTTCCTTAAGCTCTGGCTCTCTTCTTCCTGTTCTGTCTACCACCCTTGGCACCTGCACTTTTGCAGAATCTTCACAGTCACTTCTCCCTGCAAAGCCTGCTTCCATTTCTCAGTGTCAAGGTGACTCAGCCCTGGAGGCTGACTTGTGCCCTTCCCTGCTCCCATGTCAGAAAGGCCCTACTGTGTGCCAGGCACTGTCTTGGGTTCTAGGACCCTCTCTGCAGAGATCACCCCTAGTAACAGTAGTGATGAAGAGAAAGGTGGGCACTGTTTATTGAATGCTCACTCAAGCACTGTTTTTTGGTTTTTTTTTTTTGAGTTGGAGTCTCACTCTGTCTCCCAGACTGGAGTGCAGTGGCCGCTCCCGGCCACCGCAGCCTCGACCTGCTGGGCTCTGGCGATCCTTCCGCCTCAGCCTTCCAAGTAGCCGGAATTACAGGCGTGCGCTACCACATCCAGCTGATTTTTTGATTTATTGTAGAGATGAGGTCTTGCTGCCCAGGCGGGTCTCGAACCCGCGGGCTCAGGCAATCCACTCACCTCAGCCTCCCAAAGGTGCGGGATGACAGGCTGAGCCACCGAGCCCGGCTTCAAGCACTGTTTTTGACAGTTGACATGGATTATCTTGCTAACGTGGTGCCTGAGAGGTAGGAATTGCTAGTATCTCCACTATGCAGATAAGGAAACTGAGGCAGGGGAGAGTGATGAACTTGCTCAGGGTCATACCACCTGGAAATGGCAGAGTTTGGATTTGAGCTTCAGCTTTGGACTGTCTATCTGTCAAGTCCTGTTCTTACTTGTCCCACACCACTCTACTCTGCCAGAGGGAGAGACTTCTAGTTCCATTCCCCTCCAGGCCCGGGCGACATTCCCGGCAGGGCTCAGCCCAGGGCCGGGCAGACAGACTCGCTCCATAAAATGTGCAGGATGACTGTGGCTGAGTCAGAGGCAGCAGCCTGAAAGGGCAAGGAGCCTAGTCCAGGGCCTGGCGTGTAGGAGGCACCTAGTATATGCTTGTCAGTGGGACAAAGTAATGCTTCCCCATGGTGCAGTGGAGACAGGCCCCTGGAAATATGGTGGATTCTCTCTCTGATGCTTCCTTTGGCCATCAAAGAGGAAATCGATGCATTACCTCCACAAGGTTGAGATTGAAGTATTGGATGACCTCCTGGGTGCCCTTCTAGACTGAGGATCTAGAACGTATCCCTTGATTTCATTATTCATTCTTTCAGTCATCTGTCACCCCTCATCCGGTGTCTGTTCAATAGATGTGGACTATGCATGGTACTAGGTGATGGGCTTAAAATGGAAGATAGGGCCCATGTCGGTCCCCACAGCTCCCAGTCTAATGGAAGGACAGTTCATCTTGTGTGGTCAGCAGTGATAGAGGAGCCTCAGAAACCTGGGGACACCGGGACACTTATGACACAGACTTAGGAGGGAAGAAAGGAGAAGACTTGCCGGAGGAGGAGCAGCCTAACATGAGTTCCTAAGGTGACAGGAGGCAGGAACCAGGGAGGGGGAGACTGTTCTGACATAGCAGAAATAGCATGGGCTGAGGTCTGGAGAGGGGGACCTCACCAGTGGCCCACAGCCCCAAGTTCACATCATGGCTCTACCAACAGCTAGCTGTGTGACCCAGGGCAAGTCATTTCCTTGCTCTGTGCCTCAGTTTCCCCACGTGTAAGATGAGCAGGTTGCTAGGTGCCTACTGGGCATGTTCCCGAAGCCCTACCCTCTATCCCTTCTCCCTCCCCACTGGTTTAGTGTCTTAGGAAATGTGGTCAAAATCTTCTGCCTGAGTCTTGGCAGCAACGATCGGTGCTAGCGTACTCTGGTTGTTGAGGATCCTCAGTCCTCGTCCCGGCACTGCCAAAGACTCTCTGTGGGATCTCGGGTCACTAGGCCTCTCTTATCTGGGCCCTGCGAGTCAGCGAACATCTGGGTCCTGACTCCCCAGATACTCAGCTGACTCTGCTGCCCTCCCACCCCTGCAGATGCCAAGGGGCTGAGTGACCCGGGCAAGATCAAGCGCCTGCGCTCCCAGGTGCAGGTGAGCCTGGAGGACTACATCAACGACCGGCAGTACGACTCCCGCGGCCGCTTCGGCGAGCTGCTGCTGCTGCTGCCCACCCTGCAGAGCATCACCTGGCAAATGATCGAGCAGATCCAGTTTATCAAGCTCTTCGGCATGGCCAAGATTGACAACCTGCTGCAGGAGATGCTGCTGGGAGGTCCGGAACAGGCATGGGCAGGGTGGGTGGGGCACTCCTGGGAGATAAGTCTCACGCAGACCTAAGGGCACCTTTCCACACCCTGAATTCCCCATGGTGTGGCTTTGGACCAGTTGCTTAACCTGCCTGTGCCTCAGTTTCCCCCTGAGAAAAAGAGAGACAGGAACAATGGTCTATCTATTCAGGAAGTGAGAGACTCGCATGTGCCAGTCACCATTCTTTTTTTGTGTGTGTGAGTCAGAGTTTCACTCTGTCACCCAGGCCGGAGTGCAGTGGCATACTCACAGTCACCGCAGCCTTGACCTGTTGGGCTCAGGCGATCCTTCTGCCTCAGCCTTCCAGAGTCACTGTTCTAAGCCTTGGTGGTTATTATCAGCAAAGAGCAAGATATTTGCCCTCCTGGGGGCCAGGTGTGCATGTGCATACACAAGTGTGTATGTGCACACATGGGCATGTGTGTGTATATAAAGGCTCGTGGGTACAGATAATAACCAACTATAAAATAAAGAAGGCAACTACAGATTTTGAAACACACAGGTAATACGATGGGTTTAGCTGAAAAGGGTGCCTCTTTAGATGGGCAGAGGGAGACTCTGACTCTGACTCTGAGGTGGTGACTCTTGTGCTAAGACCTGATGGATGAAAGGAAATGGAAACTTTCAAATCCAGGAGAACAACCTAAGCAGAAGTCACTGGTTCAAGCCCCTGAGGCAGGAGAGGTTTGTGTGTTTGAGAAAGAAGGGCAAGGCTGTGAGATGGGGAGATCGTGAGGTGAAGATGGAGACTGAGCAGGAACCTAAGCCTACAGCTTTGTGAACCCCAGGCAGAAAGTTGGGTTTTATTCTCATTGCAACCATTGTAAGGAGAAGAAATCAGACTAACGTTTTAAAGGATCCACTTTGATTGTTGGATAGAGAGTAAATTTCAGGTGGGCAAAGTGAAGGCAAGAGACCCCGTGAAAGTCACTGTCTCCAGTTATGTGAAGGACAATGGAGGCTGGGACCATGGAAATGGAACAGTGGAAATAAACTTGACATCTGTTTGGAGGAAGAGCCCACAGGATTTTCTGATCAGATGTGGGGAGTGAGAGGAAGAGGAAGAGTCATGGATGAAGCCTACAACTTGGCTTTGAATAGAAATAATGGTGGAGCAACTTGCTGAGATAGAGAAGACTGACCAAAAAAACAGCTCGAGGCTGGGTATGGGGGTGGTAAAGGAGTGACCCCAGAGATCCGTTTGGAACTTGCCTTAAACATGAGTGGCTATTAGATATTCAGGCTGGGTTATCAAGGAGTCAGTTGAATGTATGAGTCTGTTGCTCAGACACAAGTTGAAGGGCAGCTCCGTGGAGTCAAGGGAAGAGAAGACAATGGAGGAAGGCTAGTCATGGGGGTAGGAGAAAAGCAGGAAAATTACAGAATCCAAGAGAAGAGCATGTTTGAAGGAGAACAGAGCACTTACTGGGGTTAATCTCTACAGAGAGAGAAAGAGAGAGGAAGGAGAGGTGAAGGAGGAGGGGAAGAGAGGAGGGAGGTGTCCATTGGCTTGGCATGTGGTGGCCCTTGGCAGTTGTGTGGTGAGCAGGGTCAGAGCTGGGGAAATGGAAACCAGATTGGAGAGTGTTCCAGAGAGCGTGAGTGCGAGAGTGAGGAGGTGGAGATAAGAGTGGACAACCCTTTGAATGTGTTTGACTATGAAGGGGATGATGAGGAAGTTGAGGGTGACTGCCAGGGAGTGGTTAGAATGATAGACCGCGGAATCTTGCTGCACCCAAAGAGAAATAAAGGTGGCGTGATAGAGAATGAAGAGTGGCGGTCAGTGAATTGACAGCCTTCGTTGGGCTGAAGAATTTTCACAGTGGCGATACTAAACTAAGAGAGCTGGAAGGGCAGGAGGTGAAATCAAGTGAGGATGCTTGAACTGGAAATTTTGGAGGCAATAGAGTAAATGGTGCTGATGTGGCCTAGGGCAAGGTTTCTCAGCCTCAGCACTATTGATATTTGGGACTGGATAATTCTTTGCTGTGTTAGGCTATCCTGCGCATTGTTGAGCTGCATCCTTGGCCTCTACCTATGAGATGCCAGTAGCACTTTTGGTGACAGCCAAAAACCTTCTCAGGTATTGTAGCATGCCTCCTGATGGGCCCAAATCAGTCCCAATGGGGATTACTGTCACGTGGTTGCTCATTTCATTCTCATTTTGACCTTGTGAATATGAGGCTATGGTGAATCAAGTATCATTGAGATCAGCATCAGGAGCTTGTGATCTGTTGCCTGATAAATTGGGGAAGATTTTTCAGGGCCCTATGATCATCTCATCTGTAGAGTGGCCTAATAACAGCATCCACCCTATAGGATTGCTGTGAAGATTTATTTACATAAAACATGGAAACTGTACCAGTACCTCAAGAATTGTTCTCAAGAATTGTTAGTTTCTTTGAAACAGATGTACTTTAGAGGTCTCTTCCAAGCCTTAAAATTCCATCATTGTCATATTACTGACACTGGCCTGTTACTAGACTATACTCTCTATGGTATGATCACTCCCTGACACATTTTTTGAAGCAGTTACTGTGTGCCAGACACTTTGCTAGGCCCTTAAAGAAAAAAGAAATATCTACCTGGAAATGTAATGCTCATAGACAGAACAAGTGACTGTTTTCAAAAGTTGGGTTACAGATAAATTACTGTGGGAATTGAGAGAAAACCGAGGAAGAAGAGTAAAGAGAATCAAAAGAGGCTTCCAAAAGGAGAGACTATACAAGCTGAGATTTGAACTTTTGGACATGGGGGATGGAGAAGTCACCTCTGATGGCAGCAGCAGAGCAAAAGCATTGAGACAGGAAAACGCAGGATGCTATAAGTGAGTCAGCTTGGCTGAAGCAGAGATGTGGGGGTGAGGCTGAAGGGTGAGGTGAGACCAGATGATTGAAGGACTTGCATGCCAAGGAGGTTTGAGAATCACTTATTAAATCCATTAATATTACTATGCAACCAATATATGACTCATCATAATATGTCAATGATCTCGAAGCTTCTTTATGTGCACCTTGTTTCTTTCAAACCACTTTTGTTCTCTTGGTTTGTTGGGTCCTCTCATCACCCCCTGAAGCCTATGGATAGGAATGGTAAGCCCTCATTTGCTAACCCAGGAACAGGTACCCAACAGGCACTGCCAATGTTGGATGGGCAGGTTGATTGGCCACGCCTGAGGAAGATGGTATGCCAAGGCCTGTGGTCCTTATTCCAGACTCTCCACCTGATCAACTTTCTCTCTACCTGTAGGGTCCTCCAGTGATGCACCCCATGCCCACCACCCCCTGCACCCTCACCTGATGCAGGAACACATGAGCACCAATGTCATTGTTGCCAACACGATGCCCACTCACCTCAGCAATGGACAGATGTGTGAGTGGCCCCGGCCCAGGGGGCAGGCAGGTGGGCAATCTGGGCTCTATCTTGGAAGGGGTGAGGATGGGGGTCTAAAAGAGGAGGTGGGAGAAGGTGGAGTCTAGAAGGTGGAACTGAGATACAACAGTTTTCTATGCTTCAGGGTAGGGGATGGGGGGTGAAGTTGTCCATTTGTTAAGGCTTGTTGGCTCAGTAAGGTGACTGACATCCTGTATTGAACGAAGCTTTCCTGGGGATGAGGTAATGCATTAGATGAGGCTACCAATGGAATGAGGACATCTTTTGGGTGAGAATCCCATGAGGTGACATTGTCCCCTAATTATAAGTGTTCGTTGATGCCCAATTGGGTAAGGCTATCCCTTAGACAATTGGATGAGACTATCCATTGGGTAAGGATGGCCACTAGGTTAGACCATGGTCTGAAATCTCCAAAGTGTGAGTTTGTCATTGGGTAAAGTTCTTCAAAGAATGGGGTGGTCCACTGAGGTGAGTTGGCATTTCATTGAGATTGTTCTTTAGGAAAGTTGTCCACTGAATAAAGTTGACCAATTGGGCCAAAGTTGTTCTCCAAACCTGTGATGAGGGTGGGGCCCATTTGTTTCTGTTACTTACCTTCTAAATAGCCAAGTTATGATATTTTTTGAGCCAGTTAACTCTGGGTCTCGTCAACTGCTGCTTCTTCTCCCTGTCACTCATCCCATTACCCTTGGGGACAGTCAGACCTGGGAACTGGTTTGGAAGAAGCAGCCCAAGTCTCCATATCAAATGGGAAAGTTGGAAGATGGGCCTTCTAGACCCCATAGAACTTAGATGCTATGATCTGGAACTCACAGAATGTTTGAGAAGAGATTTTAAGTATTATCTGATTTAATTATCTTATTTTATAGAAGAGGGACTAAGTCTCGGGGGCAGGGAGAAACTTTTCCAGGGCTCTTAATTTACTGCCCCAAAGGCTAGAATTTTGAGCAGCCCTGTCTGTCTGTTTGTCCTTCCAGCCACCCCTGAGACCCCACAGCCTTCACCACCAGGTGGCTCAGGGTCTGAGCCCTACAAGCTCCTGCCAGGAACCATCACCACAATCGTCAAACCACCTTCCGCCATTCCCCAGCCGACCATCACCAAGCAGGAAGTCATCTAGCAAGCCGCTGGGGGTCGGGAGTTCTGCTGACTCCCCCTAACCCCCTCAGAGAGAGCCTGGTGATCACCTGACCACAATAAAGGAAGGCGTGACACCAGGGCCAGTCCTGGAGCAGTAATAGAAGAGCAAAGGGCCCAAGCACTTGCCCTGAGGGCCACATCCCACTGCCATGCTTGACACCCTGCTCTGGATGACTGGCTTTGACTTGGGGAGACCCCAGCTGGAAAGCCCTCTGCTGCCTGGGACAACTTTCTCATGTTGAAGCCACTTCCTGCACCTTCATCCATATCTAACCCCACCTTCTTCGCCCCCAAAGAACAGCTGTCAGGAGATGACATGGGGCCTTGCTAAACTCAGCTCCCTTCTCCTTGAGATTGGTGCTTCTTCTCTCCTGGTCTGGGTCATGGTGTTCAAATGCAAAGCCCCATGAGGCTGGGCCAGGTTGCGGCATCTCACTTCTCTCTCTCTCGCTTTCCCCACCTCAAACACCCCCCTCTCTCTCTCTGCTGTCACCTTCCTTGGCCATCCTGTCTTCTCCAAAGCCACCTTTCGGAGGCCGAGGAACAATTCTCCATGTTCTTCCCAGAACATCATGTCAGAGTGACTGGAGCCAGGCAGAGTGTAGGGGCCTGTGGTGAAGGAAGATGCCCTTTTCCCGCCAGCCCCACTGCACACCCCTTTTTCAGGGACCTGGGTGTGTATTTGCAGTGATGATCCCTATAGGCTTTCAACATGAGCGAACAAGCCAGGGTTGACAACTGCACTAGGAACTTGCGGGAGGCAGGAGTGGTCAGAGAAACATCTGGAAAGAGAAGGACCACTCACTAGGCCTTTGAGGAAGGCTAGACTTCAGCTGGTAGAACAGGTGATACAGGACATCCCAGAGAGAAGCTTGGGCCAGAGCCCCGAGGAATGAAGGGTATGGGAGAGAGACAATGAGAGAGAGAGAGGCTCTGCCAGAGAGCATGGGGCCTGGAATGCAAGACCGAGGCCCTTAGCAGCGGGGGAGGGGCTGTGGTGAGCTGGGCTTCCAGGAGATGGAAACAGCAGGCCTGCAGGGGTGGAGGGCTGGGAGCAGGGAGGTTGGATGGAGCAGATGATGTCGTGTGATAAGGCTTGCAGGTGGAGAGGAGAGGCTAGGTGGACCCCGAGAACAGAGCGACATGGAGGAGGAGCGACCCCCAGGGCCTGTCTCAAGCGCTTCCTTACGCCCAGGCACTGTCTTAAGGCACTCAACAGGCATCATCTCACTCAACCTCCCTGTTACCTAGAGATTGTTATAGGGGATGATACTGAGTTCTTACAGATGAAGTGATTTTTTTCTGAAACTCTCACAGCTAGTAAGTGGTGAGTCAGGACTTGAACCCAGGTCTCCCTGGATCAGAACAGGTGCTTTTTATAGCCTTGACCTGCTGGGCTCAGGCAATCCTTCTGCCTCAGCCTTCCAAGTAGCTGTGACTACAGGCACACGCCACCATGCCCAGCTAATTTTTTGGTTTATTGTAGAGATGAGGTCTCGCTAAAGTTGCCCAGGCTGATCTCGAACCCCTGGACTCAGGCAGTTCTCTCACCTCCACCACCCAAACTGCTAGAATTACAGGTGTGAGCCACCGCTCCTGGCAGAAAAGGAACTCTTAATCACCGTGGCTGAACATCTCCTCTGAAAGGGTCCCTCTGTCCTCTCTGAGATGGAGTTAATGAACTTCCTACCCCTTCAAAGACCCGTTCTTCCCAGGGTCCTGCCCACTCCCAGGATCAAGATTGGCTTGAGGCTGCACTCAAATCCACCTGGGGTCCAGAATCCTGTTTGTGGATAAATATTAAGGAGAATTCATGACTCTCGACCCCTTTTCTCTCTTCATTCCCCAAGCCTGGGGGAAAGGTGGCAGAAGTCTGGTTCCCGGGAGTCAGACCAATCTGGTCCAGCAACCTAGGGGTGGGACTATTTGAAGGGTGGGGGGCGGGGAGAAGGAGTTGGGGCAGGAGGGGAAGGCTATAAAGGCCTGGGTTTGAGGCCTGCTCTGAGGATCATCACTCATGGGTGCGTTCTGGAAACATTTAATCCCAGGATGGAGCAGGTAGCCCCTCATCCAGGCAGAATCTTAGTGGCTTTGGGGACATTCTCGAAAAGGCTACTGAGACAATGGGACTAAAAGGGACAGGTCTAAAGGGACATGTCCTGGGGCTGGAGGTGTGATGAGGTAGGAAAGAGAACTGTTAGACTGACTACTTAGCCTCCACCCAAGGCTGACCCCTCTGAGGGGACGGGGACAACGCCCCAGTGCTCAGAAACTTCACTGTTCATGACGGTCCCTTTTTGCAAAAGAGGCATGGAGAAGTATTGGCACTGTGCACCAGAGAGAAATCTCCACATCCCAGGACTGTCAGGATTGCCTTCCCAGGCCACCAAGCCAAGTCCCTGTGGTCCCAGGAGAGATTGCCCCCCTGCTCAGAGCTCCCAAGCCTTCCTCTGCACCCCCACTCCAGTGCACCAGAAATCCTGCCAGATGGCTCAGGCTGGTCTGCAGCCAGGCAGGGACGCTGGAATCATTCTGGCCATTGCAGTCATTCCTACTCGGTTCCTCTGCCCCCGTGTTGCTCGGGCCCCCGTCATGGGAGCAAAGTTGAGATGAAAATGTCCCACAGAGTAGAATGGAGTAAAGTGGCCTAGAATGGCAGCAGTCTTCTGGGGCAGGGGTCAGCCCTCTGCACCAATCCACTCTTTCTGGAGGAGAGATCTGTTCCACTTTGAGATTATTGCAACATGGGAAACATACAACAAAGCTGACTTTTCTGACTCTAAGCTACCTGAGTAGTGGTCCTAAAACATAAAATCAGATGGACTAGAAAAGGGCCAAGAATGGGCTCTACAATTCCTCCACCAAGACACCCCATTCTGCAGACAGCTCTAAGGAGCTCCTAGAATCCACACGGCTCTCCTGAGAGTGGATAGAGGAGAGGAGGGGGTCAAAAACAGATGCTCTTCTATTTCTCATAACAACCAAGCTAATTACTTTCACCAAATTATTCTGTGATCTGCCCCGATTAAGATCAATCATGAAATTCACATCAAGCAATTCCGGAAGTGGGCTGGGTCCCTCCAAAGTGATCCACAGCTTCCTATGGGTGTGAATGTCATCAGGTACTGCGCTGACCCCTGAGCCCCCATCACTGCCGCCCGATGGGGCAAAGAAGCAAAAAAACATTTCTTACTCTTGTGTGTTTTAACAATAGTTTATAAAACAAAATAAATGGCACGTATGTTTTCTAAGTCCTTGGATGCATGTCTTTTCTCTCTTTCAGATGTTAGAAATGAGAATGAGGGTAGTCTTATAGTTCTTTATAGTGTACCAAATTCTTTCCTTCCTTCCTTCCT